>NW_024056011.1:939149-997662 GCF_902713615.1 Scyliorhinus canicula | reverse complement strand
GCATCCACTATTTCCAGAGCACTTCCTTAAGCACTCTGGGATGCAGATTCTCAGACCCTGGGGATTTATCTGAAACTTCCTAACAATACTAGCTGCTGATCAGAAGCTGCTTTACATCCTGGTTACTTCCTCACATACAATCTCCTGAACTGATGTCACAACAATTAGTCTCCTCTTGGGGAAAACAAATACCTAACACTGTATTTAGAAAACACTGTTACTTAACGCATATCCAAATATTAAACTCCAGTCCAGTCACAGCGCATTATTAATGGAAGGGAAAACAAGCCCTGTCAGAATGGACATAGTTCAGTCCTGGATGTGATTAACAGAAGCAATAAGAGCAGAATCCAACCCTGCAGTCACTCATGAACTTGCTGGTGTTTCAGTAGGTGGTAGGACTGAGCAAATCCCTTCCCACACTTGGAGCAGGTGAACGGCCTCTCCCCAGTGTGAATTCGCCAGTGTTTCACCAGGTGGGATGACTCAATGAATCCCTTCCCACACTGGGAGCAGATGAATGACCTCTCCCCAGTGTGAACTAGGGTGGTGTCTCAGCAGGGCAGATGACTGAATGAATCCCTTCCCACACTCGGAGCAGGTGAATGGACTCTCCAAAGTGTGAACTTTCTGATGTCTCTGCAGGACGCATAACCGAGTGAATTTCATTTTACACTTAGTGCAAGGGAACGGTCTCTCCCTGGTATGAACTCGCTGGTGTCTCAGGAGGCTGAATGACCGAGGGAATCCCTTCCCACACACGGAACAGGAGAATGGCTCTGACTAGAGTGGATGTGTTGGTGTTTCTTTAGATCCCTTGTGCTTTTGAAGGTCTTATCACAGTCAGAACATTTAAAAAGTCTCTTATCAGTGTGACAAGTTGATGAGAAGTAAGGTTAGTTAAATTAATGAATCCCTTCCCACACTCAGAGCAGGTAAACGGCCTCTCCCCAGTGTGAACTCGCTGGTGTTCAGAGAGGTGGGATGACTGAGTGAATCCCTTTCCACACTCTGAGCAGGTGAATGGCCCTCTTCCCAGTGTGAACTCGCTGGTGTCTAGTCAGGGTGGATAACTGAGTGAATCCCTTCCCACATTAGAGCAGTTGAATAGTCTCTCGCCGGTTGTGACTGCGTTGGTGAATTTCCAGCTCTGATGGGGATCTGATAACTTTACCACAGTCTCCACATTTCAATGGTCTCTGTGTGATGCTGGCCCGGGTGTGACTGAGTTGATGAGTTTCCAGCAGGGATGGATAATTGAATCTCTTCCCACAGTCCCCACATTTCCACGGTTTCTCCATGGTGCCGGTGTCCTTGTGACTCTTCAGGTTGGACGATCAGTTGAAGCCTCGTCCAAACAGGACACATGTACAGTTTCTCCCCACTGTGAATGTTACGGTGAGATTTCTGGTTGTGTAACTGGTTGAAGCTCTTTCCACAGTCAGTTCACTGGAACTCTCTCGCTCGGGTGTGTGTGTTGTGTGGGTCTCGGTACTTTCCAGTCACACTGATGTTTCCACAGTCAGTTCACTGAACACTCTCAACTTGGGTGTGTATTGTGTGGGATCGGTGCTTTTCCAGTCATACTTATATTTGAAATCTGTTCCCACAGACAGAATAGACAAACATTTCTCCTTCCACATTCAAAGGCTGATGATATTCAAGTCCTGGTGAATCAAATGCCTGTCAGATCTTGACATGATGTTTTGTTTCACTGCTTTAAACATCTGCAAATCCTCACCTTCCCATGCTCTGTAAAAGATTACCAAAGTCATCACTGTAAGTGGAGGATAGAAATGCATAACAGACAATTCTAGTTCCTATGGAACATTTTTTTCTCTTATTTCACTGCAGATCCTCGTCTTTCTCTCTCTCTCTCTCTCTGTTAAACTCAGTGTCTTGTCCTGTTTTAGTTTCTGGCTCTCTTCCTGCCCAATGTAACCCTGAGCTGATGTTTCACAAGGAGACATTTGTTAATAGTTTCCCAGAGCTCAGAGTCCTCATTCATTTGAGTGCAAAGTGTCAGCTCTTATTTATTATCCCCCCTCCTCTGATGTGAACCATCCTCCAGTGGCTGGAGCAGGATGGTGAGTGTTAACAAGGGACTGTTACAGGGAGGGAGGGAGGGAGGGAGGAGCGAGAGAGAGAGAGATGGGCCACCTGGAGTCCTTTGGTCCTATGAATTTAAATTTTCTGTTTCCATTGTCGAGCATATTTAAGACTGAAATAGACTGAATTTTGGACTCTCAGAGAATTAAGGGTTCTGGTGACAGGCAGGAGGGAGGAATTGAGGCTGAATCAGCCATGATTGTATTGAATAACAGGAGTAGGTGAGACAGGTTGTCTGGTCTGATCCTGCTCCTAACCCTTATCTGCTTACAACGGCATTGTCTGCTTTCATCATCACCAATTTATTTAACAGATATCCAGATAATTAAACTGTGTCTCAGTTACAGGAGTTACTAACAGCAACATAAACAAACAAATGATGTGATTAACAGCAGAATCTGACTCCGTAGTCATTTGTGAACTCGCTGGTGTGTCAGCAAGTGAGACGATCGAGCGAATCCCTTCCCACACACAGAGCAGGTGAACGGCCTCTCCCCAGTGTGAACTTGCTGGTGTCTCAGCAGGTTGGAAGACTGAGTAAAGCCCTTCCCAGACACAGAGCAGGTGAATATCTTCTCCCTTGTCTCACCAACATCCATTGGTGTCTCACCAGGTTGGATGATGAAATGAATCCCTTCCCACACACAGAGCAGGTGTACGTCTTCTCCCCGCTGTGAACTCGCTGGTGTTGAATGAGGTGAGGCGACTGTCTAAATCTCTTCTCACACTGAGAACAACCGAATGGTCTCTCGTCAATGTGAACAAACTGGTGTTTAATCAGATCCAGTGAGATTTTAAAGCATTTCTCACAATCAGAACATTTAAAAAGGTCTCTCATCAGTATGAACTTGCAGGTGTAACTGAAGGCTGGACATCAGAGAGAATCCATTCCCACACACGGAGCAGGTGAAAGGTCTCTCCCCAGTGTGACTGCTTCGATGAGCTTCCAGCTGGGATGGGCAAAGGAATCCCTTCCCACATTCCACGGTTTCTTCGTAGTGCAAATTAGTTTGAGTCTCTGCAGGTTGGATGATCAGTTGAAGCCTCGTCCACACACAGAACACGTGTACAGTTTCTCCACCGCTGTGAATGGTATGATGTTTTTTCAGGCTGTGTAACTGGTTAAAGCTCTTTCCACAGTCAGTTCACTGCAACACTCTCACTCGGGTGTGTGTGCCTCGGTGCTTTTCCAGTCTCACTGATGTTTGAAATTATTTCCTGCAGCCAAAACTGATAAATATTTCTCCTTTGACATTCAAGCTTGATGATATTCAGCTCCGAGTGAATTAAGTGATGATCAGATCTTAATGTGATGCTTGGTTTGAGTTTCCCATCCACAAATCACCTTCTAATATCCTATAAACAGAGTTTACAAAAGTCATTGCTGTCAGTGCAGGACAGACATTTAGAATAGGCAATTCTAGTTTCTATGCAACATCTTTCTTTCTTGTTTTCCCAAACGTGTCGTTCAATCAAAATAAAATAAATCAAAATCAGAAACAAAATCCCAACAAGAGCAAAAGAGAATCTTCCTGACTAAACCAGAATGTTATTACCAATGTCTATGAAACACTCTGTACTCTGAGGTACCCACCGATTGTGGAAGGTGTCAACTGATCCCCAGACCCACCCAGACACATGCAGGCCCATGGAAGAGAGGCCAGCAGCCTCTTATGGGGGTCGGCAGTAAAGTGACCTCATTCAATGGTGGACCAGGCTCGATAGACTGATTTTAAAAAAAATTTGTTCATATTTATTGAACATCTCTAATTGCCCTGGAGGGAGTTAAGAGTCATCCACTTTGCTGTGGGTCTGGAGTCACATGGAGGCCAGATCAGGTAAGGACAGCAGATTTCCTTCCCTAAAGGACATGAGTGAACCAGTTGAGTTTTAATGACAATCGACAATGATTTCATGGTCATCATTAGACTTTAATTCCAGATTTTTATTTAATTAAAATGTCACCATCTGCAGTGGCGGGATTCGAACCCGGGTAACAGAACCTGGGTTTCTGGTTTAGTAGTCCAGTGACAATACCACTACATCACTGCTATCTCACAGGAGGTAGTGGTAGTGGTGTCGTAGCTGACTCCTATTTCTTACGATGTGGAGATGCTGGCGTTGGACTGGGGTGAACACCGTAAGAAGTCTTACAACACCTGAGGAAGGAGCAGTGCTCCGAAAGCTCATGTTTGAAACAACATGTTGGACTTAACCTGGTGTTGTAAGACTTCTTACTGTAAAAACCCTGAAGACATCAAATTTTACGTTATTTACCCCAAAGAGCAGTAAAGTGAAACATTGTCCACAATAGGTACAAAATAAGAGGATATGAAGCTCTGTAGCTTCAATAAACACGGAAAGAGGGAAATGAATGTCCAATAAAGACCTGGTCCACTTACCAATCACTGTCAGAGTTCAGGGACTCAAAATAAAAAATAATAAGAGGCTGTGTAAGTTATTTGGGAAAGATAGTTAAACAAACAGTGTGAACAGGGTGGGGTGGGATGTGTTTGGGAAGACAGGATGTCCCATGCTCCATCCTGGGGATTCTCAGTGTGCAACAGGGTGGGATGTTGTTTGGAAACAGGATGTCCCAGTTCCCCATCCTGGGGTTCTCAGTGTGAACAGGGTGGGATGTATTTGGAGACAGGATGTCTCCAGTTCCCCATCCTGCGATTCCTCAGTGTGAACACGGTGGGATGTGTTGGAGACAGGGGGCGCGATTCTCCGCAAATGCGGGCGAGTCGTAGAAGGCTGCCGTGAAACTGGCCGGGTTTCAACCGCAGCCGTCCGCGCCCCCTCCTGGGACCCGATTCTCCCCCCCGGGCTGGGCTAGCAGCGGGCCCCGTGAAGCACTGAACATCGCGGGCTTATGCGACCGTCACTAAGGTCCGCGCGCCAATCGTCACGCCGGGCTGACGCGCACGATGATGTTCAGCCAGCGCATGTGCGGATTGGACGGCTCCAACCCGCGCATGCGCGGGGCCGTCATCTCCCTCGTCCGCCCCGTGGCTGATCCTGCGGGGCGGCGGAGGGAGAAAGAGTGCGTCCGTTACGGACGCACTGCCTGCGATCGGTGGGCACCGATCGCGGGCCCATGGATGCCCAGGATGCCGTGGTGCTGCCGTGCCAATCGGGGCCCTGGATGCCCAGAACGGGCATGTTGCGGCCGTTTTTACGACGGCAGCAAGCAGGTGTGTTTGCTGCCGTAAAAACGGTCATAAAGGCTGGGAACTCGGCCCATCGGCCTGGGGAGAATCGCTGTTCGCCATAAAAAACGGCAGGCAGCGATTCGTGTCATAGGGCGGGCCGTGGGGGGGGGGGGGGGGGGGGAGAATAGCGGGAGGGCGTGAAAAATGTCGGTGACGCCCTCCCGCTATTCTCCGACCCGTCGTGGGCAGCGGAGAATCGCGGCCAGGATGTCTCAGTTCCCCACCCTGGGATTCTCAGTGTGAACACGGCGGGATGTGTTTGGAGACAGGATGGCTCAGTTCCCCACCCTGGGATTCTCAGTGTGAACACGGTGGGATGTGTTTGGAGACAGGAAGGCTCAGTTCCCCACCCTGGGGTTCCCAGTGTGAACACGGCGGGAAATGTTTGGAGACAGGATGTTCCCGTTTTCCACTTTAAAGGGACAAGGAGAGAACCAGCTCCATTGAATGGTGATGCTTTATGACATCATTCCATTACCTGGTAAATGCCCTCCCAGACTCCAGTTCATCAGGAGCTGGGAGTGTTTGATGGGGCAGGGCAGCGGGAATTTTACCCTTATCAAAGCTGTGCTGCACCTATTCTCTGGCACTGTTTGATGTGGCGTGTAGTGGGAGTTTTCCTTTGTACCTAGTTGGGCTGTACTTGTCCTGTGAGTTTGTGACGGGATGATTTGGAGAGAACTTTGTCTGTACCTTAGATGGGCTGTACATACCTTGGGAGTGTTGTTGGGAAAGTGGAGAGGTAGACTTGCACTGTTCCTGACAAGTGTTGTACCTTGCCCGATGTGGGACTCCCACTTCAGAGCAGGTCCATTAAATTTACTCAGAAGGCAGAGGTGGGCCACCTTCTTGAACCTCTTCAGTCCATGTGGTGTACGTACACCCACAGCACTGTTAGGAAGAGATATCTTCTGTCCAGGATATCGATACAGCAACCAGTGAAGGAACGGCGGATTTTTCCAAGTCCTGGATGGCGTGTGGCTTGGAAGGAAACTACCACGAGGTTGTTGTTCCATACATCTGCTGCCCTTGTCCTTCTAGGTGTCGTGGTTGTTGTGGGACAGACGATCATCAGTAATTATCTGCTTGTGGATTGAAAAGAGCTTTGCTGATAATGGAGCCACAGCTTTACAGAAATCCTGCATTCATTTCAAAATTGTAACAGATTGTTCAATATACATTGTGGTTTTACAGAATTCTCCGTATCCAGACTCCATTAAACTGTAGGAAAGTAGGAAACAATGGGCATTTAAAGATTATTTCTATTACATAAGTGACTGCATACTGAGACCGTGAGATTACTGGATACTCAAAGGAGGACACATTAGAAAGAGCTGTGAGTGTAATCAGCACATTGTTCTCATCTGGTTCCTCTGCTCAAAGCTAGACCAGGTCAGAAGCCCCAGGCTTTTACATACTGAACATTTTGGTTTTAGTAAAGTCTTGCTAACCTGATAATAAATTTCAACATATACTCAGATCCTCTTTCAATGATGTTCAACATACCATTTGCCTTCCTGATCATTTGCTGCACCTGCTTTTGATGACTCATGAACAAGGACACCCAGATCCCTCTGGATATCTGCACTTCCCAATCTCTCACCATTTAAGAAATATTCTACATCACCTTCCTCGAACCAAAGAGGATAACTTCATATTTTGTCCACATTATAATCCATCTGCCATGTTCTTACCCATTCATTAGCCTGTCTAAATCCTCATGAATCCTCTTTGCATCCTCCTCGCAACGCACATTCTCACCGAGTTTTGAGTCATCAGCAATCATGGAAATATTGCATTTGGTCCCCGCACCCAAATCATTGATATATATTGTGAACAGCTGGAGCCCGAATACTGATCCTTGTAATACCTCACTGGCCACAGTCTGCCCAGCTGAAAATGATCCATTTATTCCTGCTCGCTGTTTTCTATGAATCCTCAATCCGTGCCAGTATACTCTCCCCCCCCCCCCCCCCCACTCAGATGTTCCTAACCTCCTCTGTTGGACTTAATCGAAAGTCTTCTGAAGATCCAAATGCACCATATCCACTGATTCACCTTATCTGTTCTGTAATAATATTCTTTTTTTTATAAATTTAGAGTATCCAATTTTGTTTTGTTCCAAATAAGGGGCAATTTAGCATGGCCAATCCGCTTAACCTGCACATTTTTGGGTTGTGGGGGTGAAACCCACGCAGAGACAGTAGTAATATTCTTAAAGAAAACCTCCAACAGCTTTGGAATCATAGAATTTGCAGTGCAGAAGGAGGACATTCGGCCCATCGAGTCTGCACTGGCCCTTGGAAAGAGCACCCTACTTAAGCCCACGCCTCCCCCCATCCCCATAATCCAGTAACCCCACCTAACCTTTTTTAGACACTAAGGACAATTTAGCATGGACAATCCACCTAACTTGCACATCTTTGGACTGTGGGAGGAAACCGGAGCCCGGAGGGAACCTATGCAGACACGGGGAAAATGTGCAGACTCCACAGACAGTGACCCATGTCGGGAATTGAACCTGGGACCCTGGAGCTGTGAACCAACTGTGCTACCCACTGTGCTACCGTGCTGCCCCATGGAAAATATAATTTCACTTTCAGAAATTCATGCTGAATTTCCCCAATCAGATCATTATTTTCTAAATGTTGCTGTTAACACATCCTTGTAACAGATTCTAGTATTTACCCCATTACTGATGTCAGGATAACAAGTCTGTTGTTCCCCATTTTCTCCCCCATTTCTGAAAAAGTGGGATTACATTTTCAACCTCCAATCTGCAGAGTCTATAGAATGTTGAAAGATGACCAGCAGCATATCCACTGTGTCGACAGCCACCTCCTCTGACACTCTGCAATGTAAATAATCAGGTCCCTGGTATTTATCAACTTTCAATCCCATTAATTTCTCCAGTGCTACTTTTTCACTCATCTCATTCAGTTCCTCATTCCCATTAGTCTGTAGTTTCTCTCTTATTTCTGGGAGGATTTTTTTTCTACGTTTCTCCGTGGAGACAGACACAAAGTAATTATTTAGATTCTCTGTCATTTCCCTCTTCCCCATTATAAATAAATCCTGTCTCGTCTGTAATGGGCCCACATTTGTCTTTAATAGAATCCTAAAGTGCAGAAGGAGGCCATTCAGCCCATCGATTCTGCACTGACCCTCTAAATGATCACCCCACCTAGACCCACTCCCCTGATCTATCCCCGTAACCCCACCTGAATATTGGACACTAAGGGGCAATTTAGCATGGCCAATCCACCTAACCTGCGCATCTTTGGACTGTGGGAGGAAACCAGAGCATCTGGAGGAAACCCACGCTGACACGGGGAAAACGCGCAAATACCACACAGTGTGTGGAGTTTGTGCATACTCCCCAAATCTGTGTGAGTTTCCTCCAGGTGCTCTGATTTCCTCTCACAGTCCAAAGATGTGCAGGTTAGGTGGTGTTATGGGGGGAGGAAGGGGGAGTGGGCCTAGCTAGGGTCCTCTTTCAGGCAGTCAATGCAAACTCGGTGTGCCAAGTGGCCTCCTTCTGCACTGTGGTGATTCTATGGATTCTCGTGCCATCATGTAGATGAGAAATAGGACGGGCCAAGGATAGATCCTTGGGGGACACCAAACTGGAGAGGAAAGGGAGGTTGGAGACGGGGTGGTCATTTGCAAAGAAGTTGGGGGTCAAGGGTTGTTTTCTCAGGATGGGTGAGGATGGTGTATTTAAATTGAGGGGCAACACCAGAAGAGAGAGAGAACTATTAACAATATCAGTTAATGTGGGGAAGTTGGATGGTCAGCGGTTTAGTGAGAATAGGGTCAATGGAGCAGAAGGCAGGTTTCGTAAACAAGATTAGATTGAACGGGACATGACAGGAGACCAGACAGAAACTGGAGATAGATGTGAGTTCATGACTCAGACAAGGGGGAGTTTTAGAGACAGTTTTGTCTGGTGGGTTAGAGGAAGGGAGGGAAGCAGCAGAGGCAGCTGATCGGATTGTCTCAATCTTTGTGACAAAGAACCTCCATGAGCTCCTCACAGTTGTTTTTGGAGATGAGAATGGAGAAGACAGGGGAGAAGGAGGATCCTTCAAAAGGAACTAACTTATGTTTGAGGTGTTAAAAAATTAAATAGGGGCAGCACGGTGGTGCAGTGGGTTAGCACTGGGGCCTCATTGCGCCAAGGTCCCAGGTTTATCCCAGCTCTGGGTCACTGTCCGTGTGGAGTTTGCACATTCTCCCCGTGTTTGCGTGGGTTTCGCCCCCACAACAAAAAAGATGTGCCGGTTAGGTAGATTGGCCACACTAAATTGCCCCTTAATTGGAAAAAAATGAATCGGGCATTCTAAATTTTAAAAAAAGATTAAATATAGCATGTTAACCCTAAGCTGATTTATTTAAATGTTATCTTGACTATTAGCCTGTGTAACTGGTTTGAAATGTATTAACATCAGCAGAAACAGACCCCAATGAAGATGGATCAGACCTGGATGTGATTAACAGCAAAATCCACTCACTGTAATTACTTGTGAATTCGCCAGTGTCTCATCAGGTTGGATGACTGTGTGAATCCCTTCCCACACTTGGGGCAGATGTAAGGCCTCTCCGCAGTGTGAACCCGCTTGTGTGTCAGCAGGCTGGATGACTGAGTGAATGTCTTCCCACACTGGGAGCAGGTGAATGGCCTCTCCCCAGTGTGAGTTCGCTGGTGCACAGTGAGGTCAGATGATGTCTTGAACCCAGTCTCACAGTAAGAGCACCTGAATGGTTTCTCGTCAGTGTGAATACGCTGATGCCGCATAAGTTCCCCGGAACTTTTAAAGCATTTCCCACAGTCTGGGCATTGAAAAGGTCTCTCATCAGTGTGAACACGCTGATGGAGTATCAGAGCCCGAGAACCTTTATAGCACTTCCCACAGTCTGGACATTTAAATGGTCTCTCGTCCGTGTGAACCCGCTGGTGCGTCATCAAGTCTGATGACCGAATGAATCCTTTCCCACACTCTGAGCAGATGAATGGTCTCTTCCCAGTGTGAACTCGCTGGTGTCTCAGCAGGCTGGATGACTGAGCGAATCCCTTCCCACACACGGAGCAGTTGAATGGTTTCTCCCCGGTGTGCACTCGCTGGTGTTGCAGCAGGCTGGATGATCGAGAGAATTCCTTCCCACAATCGGAGCAAGTGAATGATCTCTCCCCAGAGGGTCTGGGATGATGAATTTCCAGTTGAGATGTGGCTCTGAATCCCTCCTCACATTCCCATGGTTTCTCCTCACTGTGAACGGTGCTTTTTCCTTCCATGTTCAAAATTCACCGATATTTAGATTGCAACAAATTAGGCGATCCTCCGATCCTGATGTAATGTTTGGCTTGAGTTTCCTGACTGCAAATCTTCCCCTTGTAACACTGTTAAATTGATTTAAAACAAAAAAAAAGGGAATGAGAGAGAACCCACAAAAACACAAAGACAGGTTGTGAAATTGAGCTGAATGAATCTGGTCATTTGTGGGACCAACACTGGGATAAAGTGACCATGAAAACTGTTGGATTGTCATAAAAACCCAATTGGTTCACTAATGTCCTTCAGGGAAGGGAACCTGCCAACCGGCCGGAACGCACACAAGACTCGGGCCTCTGCAAGAATACAAGAAACAGGAGCAGAAGTAGATCATTCGGCCTGTCAAACCTGGTCTGCCATTGAACACGATTGTGGCTGATCTTAGTCTTCCAGTCTCCTTTCCTGTCAGCTCCCCATTTCCTTGACTTCCTGAGAGACCAAACATCACACCATCTTAACCTTAAATATACTCAACGATGGAGCATCCACAACCCTCTGGGCTAGGGAATTCCACGTGACAAGAAAGACAGAGAGAGAGAAAAAGAGAGTGAGTCATGGTGGAGAGACAGAGAGGAAAGACAGAAATGATGCGGGAAAGGGAGAGAGAAAAGGGAGTGGGAGTGACAGGAACAATGGAGAGGCATTCGAAAAAAATGAAATGAGAATATATACCTATATCGGAATCACAATTTGACAGAATCTCCTCAACCCTTCACCTCCACCACCTGGATGGACCAGGACAGCAGCTGTATGTTAACATCACTACCTGTAAGTTCCCTTCCAAGACACACAATGTCCGATCTTGTCTGACATCAAGTGCTGAAGGAGCAGAAATTTACTCTATTTAAATATTGAGAAGATTAAACCCATTCTCTTCCGTTCCCTAGACAAACACGATCCCTGTCTGTTCCTGCAAAATGTCTGAGGCTGAAGCAAACTGTTTACATCCCTGGTGAAATATTTCACCCCCAGATGAGCTCCCAAACATATATCCACATCACCACCAAGATCACCTATTTTGGAACGTTTCTCTGAAAAGTCTTAATGTTTTATTCTGTTCAAGGCACAATATAAATACGAATTATTGTCACAGCTCTGGATATGTATCATTGTTCTGCCCCATAAATAATAATCTGTAACTCAGAGTGAAAAAGTTTGATGACATTCTGACATGAAGAAACATTTTTTAAAATGTTGCCCCCAACAATGATGGCGACTGGGCATGCGCTCTGCTCCAATAAAGATATGCTGGGCGCGCGTGCGCACTGCTGCGAGTACGCAATTAAAAATGTGTGCGCATGCGCATTGCTGCTAGTGCGAAACAAAGATGGCGGCTGCTTCGTCCTGTCTGTGAGAAAGCTGCAGCCTCCGCTCAGGTCACCGGTAGGTTATTTTTCCCGGTTTCCTGTTTCTATCATATGTTTAGGAAGTGTGCCTCACGACCGGGCTGATCCCACTGACCTGCCATTCCGACCTTTACGGATTGTGAATCGGAGAAAGAACCTTCTTCACGTCGCCATTAATCACACTGCGCATGCTTCACTCAGCCCAGTCCCGCCCACCCATTCACTGTGATTCGTTGGAGGACCAGCTGCTTCAGAACAGGCCTCCGGTCCCGCCCCTCTGCTTCCATTGGTCCGGAGATGCCGTCAATCATTCCCCGGGCATTGTGAGGTTTCAAGAACAAAGAAAATTACAGCACAGGAACAGGCCCTTCAGCCCTCCCAGCCTGCGCCGAACCAGATCCTTTATCTAAACCTGTTGCCTATTTTCCACGGTCTACTTCTCTCTGTTCCCCACCCCTTCATATATCTGTCCAGATGCATCTTAAATGATGCTCTCGTACCGGTCTCGACCAGCTCCGCTGGCAAAGCATTCCAGGCACCCACCATCCTCTGCGTAAAAAAATTTCCCCGCACATCTCCTTTAAACTTTTCCCCTCTCACCTTGAAAATCGTGACCCCTTGTAATTGACACCCCCACTCTTGGAAAAAGCTTGTTGCTATCCACCCTGTCCATACCTCTCATAATTTTGTAGACCTCAATTAGTTCTCCCCTCAACCTCCGTCTTTCCAATGAAAACAGTCCTATCTACTCAACCTTTCTTCATAGCTAGCACCCTCCATACCAGGCAACATCCTGGTGAACCTCCTCTACACCCTCTCTAAAGCATCCACATCCTTCTGGTAATGTGGCGACCAGAACTGCATGCAGTATTCCAAATGTGGCCTAACCAAAGTCCGATACAACTGTGACATGACCTGCCGACTGTTATATTCAATACCCCGTCCGATGAAGGCAAGCATGCTGTATACATTCTTGACCACTCTATCGACCTGCGTTGCCACCTTCAGGGTTCAATGGACCTGAACTCTCAGATCTCTCTGTACATCAATTTTCCCCAGGACTCTTCCATTGACCATATAGTCTGCTCTTGAGTTAGATCTTCCAAAATGCATCACCTCGAATTTGCCTGGATTGAACTCCATCTGCCATTTCTCTGCCCAACTCTCCAATCTATCTATATTTTGCTGTATCAGGTGAGAAGTCCATCAGAGTCAGCATGGTTTTGTGAAAGGTAAATCGTGTTTGAATCATTTGTTAAAGTTCTTCGAAGGTGTCACAAGCCAAATGAATAATGGGGGTACTGTCGATGTATTTGGACTTCCAGAATACATTTGATAAGGTGCTGCACAAAAGGTAATAAACAAGGTAAGATCCCATGGGAATGACAGGCAATGTAATATATCTTTTTTAGTGTCACAAGTAGGCTGACATTAACACTGCAATGAAGTTACTGTGAAAACCCCCGAGTCGCCACATTCTGGCGCCTGTTCGGGTACACGGAGGGAGAATTCAGAATGTCCAATTCGCCTAACAGCACGTCTTTTGGGACTTGTAGGAGAATGCCAGAGCGCCCGGAGGAAACCCACGCAGACACGGTGAGAACGTACGGACTCCGCACAGTGACCCAAGCCGAGAGTGGAACCCAGGTCCCTGGCACTGAGAAGCAACAGTGCTAACCACTGTGCTATTGTGCCATCCTTAAAATAAAGAGTAGGCACCACTGGATTTCGAACCCAGGATCTCCTGTTAACTAGTCAGGCGCTTGAACCAAATTCTCCCAAATTCTATCGCTTGGATAAAGGATTGGCTAACCAACCGACAGTAGAGTGAGGATTAATCTGTCTTTTTCTGGTCGGCAAGCTGTAACCAGTGATGTGCCTCAGGGTTTGGCCCTCGGGCCCCATCTATTTACAACCTGTATTAATGATTATGGGACAGTCAGAATATACAATATCCAAATTTGTAGATAACACTGAAATGGGTGGGAAATCAAGTTGCAGTGGGGAAATATGAAATAAACTAATGGATTTGCATAGGTTGGGTGAGTGGGCCAAAATTGAATAAAAAGGCAACTTATTATCTAAATGAAGAGAAACTTCAAAATGCTTTTGTGCAGCGGGATCTTGGTGTCCTCCCATCCATTCTTCTCACCCACTTCCCAACCCCCTTCCATCCACTGACTCTGTCAACACCTCCTGCTGCCTTGGGATAGCGGGCAGAATAATCAAATAATCACCCGAGTTATCGGGTGGCACAGTAACACAATGGTTAGCACTGTTGCTTCACAGCGCCAGGGACCTGGGTTCGATTCCCAGCTTGGGTCACTGTCTGTGCAGAGTCTGCACATTCTCCCCGTGTCTGCGTGGGTTTCTTTAAGGTGCTCCGGTTTTCTCCCACAAGTCCCGAAAGACGTGCTTGTTAGGTGAATTGAACATCCTGAATTCTCCCTCGGTGTAACCGAACAGATGCCGGAGCGTGGCGATTAGGGGATTTTCACAGTAACTTCATTGCAGTGTTAAGCCTACTTGTGCCACTAATAAAGATTATTATTCTGTTTATTTCAAGGAGGATGGAGTCTAATAGCAAAGTGGTGTTGCTGCAACTGTACAAGCAGCCAGTGAGGCCCCATTTAGAACACTACAGTCTTGATCACCTTCTTCAAGGAACAATGGGGGTCTGCCAAATGCGGAAAGAATTTCTTCTCCCAAACTGGTAAATCTTGGAATTATTTACCCCAGGAAATGTGGAGGCCGAGTCCTTGCTCAATTGCAAGGCTCAGATCAATCTGTTTTTAATCAGTAGGGGAATTAAGGGTTACTGAGGGAAGGTAGGAAAGTGGACTTACCGAGTGTTCGATCAGCCGTGATCTTATTAAATGGTGGAGCAGCTCAAAGGCTGAATGGCTGACTCCTGTTCCTATTTCTTCTGGTCTGTTCTGTTTGTCGGTAAAGATTTCCAGTATCTGTGTGACTGGAGAAGCCCTGAGATATATAAAATCCTTGTTCGACACCACCTGGACTGCTGTGATTTTAAAAAAAAAACCCCCACAAAAGCTGGAAGTCTTCAGCATATTGGGCAGCGCCTGTGGAGAGAAACAGAGTTAATGTTTCAGGTCAGCATCATCTTTCATCAGATCAAGAACAGTGTTCCTATTAGGGACAAAGGGGCAATCTGTGTGTGGAGCCAGAGGACATTGGTCAGCTGTTGAACGAATATTTCACATCTGTCTTCACCCAAGAGAATGAGGAGGTAGATATGGAACTCAGACAGAGAGACTGAGGTTCCTGAGCAAATTGAGATAGGGAGTGACATGGTATTGGAGGTGTTGGCAGGCTTAAAAGTGGACGAATCTTCCGTGTCTGGATGAACTGTGTCCCAGGATGCTGTGAGAGACGAGGGAGGAGATTGCAGGGGCTCTGACCCAAATTTCTAATTCCTCTCTGGCCACAGAGAGGCGCCAGAGGCCTGGAGATCACCTAATGTGGTCCCACTATTTCAGAACGTTTGCAGAGATAAACTCGAGAACTACAGACTAATGAGTCTCATGTCAGTGCTAGGGAAAATATTGGGAAAAATTCAGAAGGAGAGAGACTTATCTTCACTTGGAGGGCAAGATGTGATCAGGAATAGTCAGCGTGGCTTGTTAGACGGAGGTTATGCCTAACAAATTTTGAATTGATTTTTTATGTGACTGGCTGTGCAGATGAGGGTAGTGCAGTTGATGCAGTTTGCTGGATTTCAGCAAAGCCTTTGACAAGATCCCAAACGAGAGACATTATAAAGAAGGCAAAAGCACATGGGATAGAGGTAACATGATGGGGTAGATTCAGAATTGGCTTAGCTGTGGGAGACAGAGGGTGATGACAGACGGCTGCTTTAGTGACTGGAAGCCAGTGACCAGTGGCACACCACAGGGATCCAGCAGAGTGAGAATGGAGGGAGTGTGTGGGATGGATATTTGCAGCTTTCGGAAAATAAGAGAGAGGAAAAATTGTTCCATACAAACTAGAATGATCTGTTCTGAGTTTCTATTCTGTACTGACAGCGAGGAATTTTCTAAATTGTTTTTACAGGATATTAGATGAGGAGGAATTACAGACAGAAATCTCAAACGTCACATCTCGATCTGACAGTCACTCGATCCCTTGGAACCTGAATATCATCGGCTTTTGAATCTAGAAGGAGAAATGTTTGCCCGAACTGTCAGCTAAAGGTTTCAAATATCAGTGTGACTGGAAAAGCATCGAGACCCACACAACACACACCCGAGTGAGAGAGTTCCAGTGAACTGACTGTGGAAAGATCTTTCACCAGTTACACAGCCTGACAAAACATCACACCATTCACAGTGAGGAGAGACTGCACCCGTGCTCTGTGTGTGGACGAGGCTTCAACTGATCATTGAACCTGGAGAGACACAAGGTGACCCGCACTATGGAGAAACCGTGGAAATGTGGGGACTGTGGGAAGGGATTCAAAGCTCCATCTGAGGTGGAAATCCATCGACGCAGTCACACTGGAGAGAGGCCGTTCACCTGCTCTGACTGTGGGAAGGGGTTCAGTGATTCATCCAACCTGTTGATGCACCAGCGAGTTCACACCGGGGTGAGGCCATACACCTGCTGTGATTGTGGGAAGGGGTTCAGTCGATCGTCCAACCTTCAGTCACACCAGCGGGTTCACACTGGTGAGAGGCCATTCACCTGCTCTGAATGTGGGAAGGCGTTCACTCTGTTATCCCATTTGCAGTCACACCAGAGAGTTCACACTGGGGAGAAGCCTTTCACCTGCTCCCAGTGTGACAAAGGATTTACTAATTCATCCAATCTACAGAAACACCAGCGGGTTCACACGGGGGAGAGGCCATTCACCTGCTCTCAGTGTGAGAAGGGATTCACTCAGTTAACCCACTTACTGACACACGAGGCGGTTCACACTGGAGAGAGGCCGTTCACCTGCTCTGAATGTGGGAAGGGATTCATTCAGTTATCCAAGCTGCTGATACACCAGCGAGTTCACAATGGGGAAAGGCCGTTCACTTGTTCTGACTGTGGGAAGGGATTCACTCAGTCCTCCACCCTGCTCTCTCACCAGCGAATTCACACCGGGGAGAGACCATTCACCTGCCCTGCCTGTGGAAAGGGATTCAGAGATTCATCCACCCTGTTGAAACACCAGCGTGTTCACACTGGGGAGAGGCCATTCCTCTGCTCTCAATGTGGGAAGGGATTCACTCAGTCATCTAGCCTGCTGACACATCAGAGAGTTCACACCGGGGAGAGACCATTCATCTGTTCTGTTTGTAGGAAGGGATTCACACAGTCAGCCAACCTGCAGACACATCAGCGAGTTCACAAGCGATTATAGGGGCTGGATTCTGCTGTTATCGCTGCTGTTAATCACATCCAGGATTGACATTCTGACAGTTGGTGAAGTGGGAGGGTTGGAGAATTTCTTTCTGCTGGACTGGCTGGTCTCCCGACGTAGCTTCCAGTGGGCTGATGTTGAGTCTTAAGAGAACATTCCCACTGAAATGATCCACAAAAGCTGATGAAGGACACTTATTTCATCCTGTATAGGGTTCAGTTCTGGCCTTGGGTGACTGCCTGTGTGGAGTTTGCACCTTCTCCCCGTGTCAGCGTGGGTTTTCTCCCGGTGATCCTGATTCTTCCCACAGTCCACAGATGTGCAGGTTAGGTGGATTGGCCACTCTTTTGAGGTCCACCAACCATGCCAAATTGCCTCTTAAGTGTCCAAGGATGTGCAGGTTAGGTGATTGGCCATTCTAAATTGCCCATTTGTGCCTATGTGTAGGTTTGGTTATTGGGATAGGATGGGTGAGTTGACTTGGGTGGAGTGCTCTTTCAGAGGGTCGATGCAGACTCGATGGGCCAGATGGCTATGAGGAGGATGCAGAGATGCTTCAGCAGGATTTGGACAGGCGGAGTGAGTGGCACATGCATGGCAGATTCAGTATAATGTGGATGTCCACTTCAGTAGCAAAAATAGGAAGGCAGATTATTATTTGAATGGGTGTAATTTGAGAGAGGTGGATACTCAGCGCGGCCTGTGTCCTCGTGCATCAGTCGCTGAAAGTAAGCACACAGGTACAGCAGGCAGGAAAGAAGGCAAATGGTATGATGGCCTTCATAACGGGAGGAATAGAGATGTTTTATTGCAGTTTTATAGGGCATTGGTGAGGCCACACCTGGAGTATTTTGTTCAGTTTGGTGTCCTTATCTGAGGAAGGATGTTCTTGCAATGGAGGGAGTGCAGTGAATGTTTACCAGGCTGATTCCTGGGATGGTGGGACTGTCATATGAGGAGAGACTAAGTCGGTTAGGATTATATTTATTGGAGTTTAGAAGAGTGAGAGGGGATCTCATCGAAACTTCCAAAATTCTAAAAGGATTAGACAGGGTAGATTCAGAAAGAATGTTCCCGATGGTGGGGGAGTCCAGAACTAGGGGTCATAGTTTGAGGATAAGGGTAAACATTTTCAGACTGAGGTGAAGAGAATATTCTTCATCCAGAGAGTGGGGAATCTGGAATTCGCTACCACAAAAATTGTTGAGGCCAAAACATAGTGTAATTTCAAGAAGGAATTAGATACAGCTATTGGGGCTTGAGGGATCAAGGGATAGGGGGGGGGGGAAAGCGGGACCAGGGTATTGAACTTGATGATCAGAATGAATGGTGGAGCAGGCTCAAAGGGCCTGTTTTACTGCAATTGTATAGGGCCTCCTGCTGCTTCTATTTTCTATGTTTCTATGTCAATAGAATGGTATGTTGGCCTTCACAATGGGAGGAATAGAGATGTTTCCTACCAGTACAGGTGGATCTAAAATCAATACATTTATCTGTGATCCATTGAGTTTGCAGCCAGTTGGCTCCATTGGTCTGTGTCAGTATTTATGCTCCACATGATCCTCCACCCACCCCTCTTCATCTCCCCCATCGGCATCTCCTTCTATTCCTTTCTCCCTCATGTCTGTATCCAGATTCCCCTTCAATGTATTCATGCTGTTCACCTCAACCACTCGCTGTGGTAACGAGTTCCACATTCTCACCACTCGCTGGGTAAAGAGGTTTCTGCTGAAATTCCTATTGAATTATTGAACCTCCTCATAATCTTCCATTTGGTCACTTTTCAGTTTTCTCTTTTCTAGAGAAAAGCCGTCCCAGTCTTTCCTAAGGATTAAATGCGCTGTTCTCGTATATTCTTGGAATCTTTGTTGTTCCTTTTCCAGAGCCTCTATTTCCTTTTCCTAAATGGAGATCACCAATGTTGACGGTGCTCCCAGTGTCGTCCAGCCCTGGATCTAAACAAGTTGAACATAACTTCCTGCTTTTCAATTCTCCCTCTGGAATGGAACCCTATATATGGGCCCCACACTTTAGGAAAGATGTGAAGTTCTCGGAGAGAGTGCAGAGATTTACGAGAATGGTACCAGAGATGAGGGACTTCAGTGAGCGGGGGAGACTGGAGCAGCTGCAATTGTTGTTTTGAGATCTGTTGTGATATCAGAGGAGCCATTCAGCCTATTGATTCCCTGTTGGCTCCCTGGAGCAAACTAGTCAGTCTCTGTATCCCTGTAGCCGTGCAAGTTTAGATCCCGAGATGCCCATTCAGTTTCCATTTGAAATCTTCCATTGTCTTCATTCCCACCCCCTCACAGGCAGCAAGTTCCAGGTCATTACCATTCACTGCATCAAAATATTCTCCCTCACATTCCCTCTGCATCTTTTACCCAAAACCTAAAATCTGTCTCCCCCTTGTCCTTGTCCCTTCAGCTAATGGGAACAACTTTTCTTTATCCACCTTATCGAAACCTGTCATAATCATGTCCACCTCTCTCAACTCTCCCCTCAACCTCCTTTGCGAAAAGGTGAACAGCCCCAGCCTGACATCGCCCATAAAGAACAAACAGAATATGTTAATGTCTAAAATCAAATGGGAACGTTTAATTTCTGTTTTAAAGATATTGTGAATATATTGTCCTAGACAATAAATGAATTGGAATACTTTCCCTCGGGTGTGTCTGGAATATGTCAATCTGGTATCCCCCTAAATTCCAGTGATAGTTTGGAATGTGTAGATGGGATGAATGAGTTTATCACTTTCTCTTGGAAATGTTTACATCCTTGTCCATGAACTTTGTTGTAAAGAAGTCCAGGCGCTACATAAAATATCAGCACCGTAACAGGGGGAAATAAGGAAGATAGACTCACTTTGGTCTTTCATCAGCACATCTGAGAGTTAAGAATGTGTGACATGATTTTGGGATACTGGTGTGTGTAAATGTGATTTGTTACTTGTGAAAAACAGCAAGTTTAAATTCATGGTGAAATGAATTTAATTCATTTCATTTCACGGCAGCTGAAATGGTTAATGTGACCAAGGGATTGAGACAACATTGTTACCGCATCAAGGCATTGGCACACACTCCAGAGAGAAACTGACTTTAAAACAATCAATGGAGATGGTGCTTCTACCCAGAGTGTAATGGTAATGCTGCTGCACTTTGATACTACTGCTCAGACATTAGACTGTCAGCTCTTATTTATACTGAATAAAATCTACCCACTGCCACCAATAAGGGCTATCACTGTGAATCATTTCAGAGTTTGGGAAAGTGTGGGTGATGAAGGTCAATATAAATTAGGAGCAGGAGTCGGCCATTCGCCCCCTCGATCCTGCTCCTCCATTCAATGAAATCAGGGCTAGTCTGATTGTGGTCTCAACTCCTTTCCTTCCTCCATCCTTTCACTCCGATGTCAATCAAGAATCGATCAAATTCAGCCTTCAAGCAGATTCAATGGGCCTGCCTCCAGCCCTCTCTGGGGAAGGAAGATTCATATACCCACAGCCATCAGGGGAAAAAATTATCAGCATCTTAAATGAGAGACCCCTTATTTGTAAATGGTGTCCCCTAGTTCTAGTCTCTGCCACAAGAGGAAACATCCTCCCAGCATTCTCTCTGTCAATTCCATTCAGCGTCTCATGTTTAAATAAGATCATCTCTCATTATTCTAAACTGCAATGGATACAGGCCCAACCTGTCAAACCTTTCCTCAGAGGATAACCCCCTCATTCCAGGAATCCAGGGTCAACCTTTTCTCTACTGCTTCTGAAGCACTTATCTCATGACTGAAATAAGGAGACGCAAACTGTACACAGTGCTCCAAATATGGTATCACTAAGGCCCTGGACAACTGCAGCAAAACATCCCTACTTTTATATTCCATTTCGTTTGGAATAAACAACAATATTCCATTGACCTTCCTGATCACTTGGTATACCTGCAGACTAACTTGCGATTCCAGGGCATCCTGATCCCTCTGTACCTCAGAGTTTTGCAATCTCTCCCTATTTAAATAATATTGTTTTATTTAATACTTCCTGACAAAGTGGACAATTCACAATTTTGAAAGTTATGCTCCATCTGTCAGGTTTTTGCCACTCAGCCTATTTGTAGTCCTTTGCAGAGTCCTGAAATCCACTTCACAAATTACTTTCCTACCCATCTTTGAGGCATCAGAAAATTTAGCCGCAGACATTCAATCCCGTCATCCAACACATTCATACAGATTGTAAATGGTTGGGAGCCCAGCACTGATCCTGGTGACATTCCACTTGTCACATCTTACCCACCCAGAAATGACCCATTTGTACCTACTGGCTGCTTCCTGTTCGCTAACCAATCCTCTATCCATGCTGATATGTTGCCCCCAAACCATGAGCTCTTATTTTGTGTAATAACCTTTGATGTGATACCTTGGGGAAATTCCTTCTGGAAATCCAGATAAAGCACATCTACAGGTTCCCCTTTATTGACAGCCCTTGTTACCTCCTCAGAGAACCTTGATAAATTAGTCAATCACGATTGATTCCCTGAACCCATTTTCAAACACTGTGTCAATAGGGCAGCACGGTAGCATTGTGGATAGCACAATCGCTTCACAGCTCCAGGGTCCCAGGTTCAATTCCGGCTTGGGCCACTGTCTGTGCGGAGTCTGCACATCCTCCCCGTGTTTGCGTGGGTTTCCTCCGGGTGCTCCAGTTTCCTCCCACAGTCCAAAGATGTGGTTAGGTGGATTGGCCATGATAAATTGCCCTTAATGTCCAAAATTGTCCTTAGTGTTGGGTGGGGTTACTGGGTTATGGTGATAGGGTGGAGTTGTTGATCTTGGGTAGGGTGCTCTTTCCAAGAGCCGGTGCAGACTCGATGGGCTGAATGGCCTCCTTCTGCACTGTAAATTCTATGAAATCTCCTCTCCCCCTCTGACTCCTTTGCCAATTACCTTAGACAGACTCACATTCTGTTAAAGAGCCTGTCAACCCCACTCACTTTCCCGAAAGTGAACAAATTTAATCAGGAAAAGTCCAACAAATTCAAATATTTTACTGTTAAAAGTTTATTGATGAATCAGAACATGGTTAAAAAAAACTAACAGAAAATTACTTGAGGATGAAAGACAACCAGAGTAACAGGATGTTCACAATGTTCTGGGTCCCAAATGGTTTCCCTTCAGCTCCTCTGTACCCTGTTCCCATGACCCCTTGCTTTGGACACGGGGGCACTGAATCCTGGGGGTCACATCATTGTCAGCCCCGGTCACCACCACCCCCCACCCCTGAAACCTGATTGGATGGATGTCCAGTTCCCAGTCAGTCCTGCAGCACCTTTCTGCCTCTATCAGTGCAATGACCATGGCAGTTCCCCAACTGGGGAGCAGACCCCGTTATTCTCACCTAGATTGGGCCCTCAGCTCCATCACCTGGCTGTCATTGACACGAGCAATAGAGACAGAAAGGGGGCCGAGGCTCAAATAGGAAATCAAAACTTGTGGATTAGGATCTCCGTAAAGGTCAGCAACTTCCAATAAAAAAATCAAATTCCCAGTCAACAAATTAAAGGATCACACGACGAGACTTCAAGTTTTATGACTTTTTAAACAACAAACAGACAAACTAGAGGCTATTTTAACTCGGAAACCTACACATTAAACTATAAACTGGAACTTTGCCCTTTTGCACAATCTAAAATCACACTCCACAATTACAGTTTACTCTGTTCTGGAAGGCAAAACTTAATTGTCTCAGAACCTGTCCAAAGTGATGATTCATTCCCGAGGATTTACTTCCGTTCTTCAATCAAGACACCGAGGAAAAAAAGGGAGAATAGAATAGAATGTGAACTAGCAAAATACATAAAAATGGATTGTAAAAGTTTCTATGGCTACGTAAAAAGGAAACGTTTGGCTCTGACAAAGGTTTTGTCCGTTACAGATAGTCAAGAGAATTTAGAATGAGGAATAGAGATCTCTCCAGCTACCTCGTTCAACACTCTGGGATGCAGATAATCAGCTTCTGGGGATTTATTGGGGATTTCAACCCCATTCATTTATTCAGTACGACTTTTTCACCAATACTAATCTCTGCCAGTCCCTTGGTTCTCTGGTGTTTTGGGGACAATTTCTGTATCTACCTTTGTGAAGACAGACACACATTGTTTAGTTTCTCTGCCATTTCCTTACTCCCCATTATAAACTCTCCTGTCTCTGCCTGGAATGGACCCACATTGGTCTTTGCTAATCTTTTCCTTTTCACATTCCTGTCGAAGCTTTTCCAGTCGGTTTTTATGTTTCTCGCCAGTTTGCTCTCATCAGTTTCTTGATCCTCCTTTGCTGAATTCTAATGGATCTCATGGAATCTTTTAACTTTTCTTGTTCACCACGGTTACATTACTTTTCCTGTTGGATTTTTATTCCTTAAAGGAATCTATATTTGTTGTATATATGTGAAATAAAAGTTGCAAAAATCCCAGAGGACCATAGGCTGCTCTCGCCATTGACAGAGAGAGAGCTGACTGGAGGTGATTTAACCCGAGGATCAGCACACCTCAGGCGAAGGGACTGGTTGAGAAGGCCGGGCCTTCATGAATAAACTCAGCCAGTACGGGAGTTGAATCCTCACTGTTGGCCTCGCTCTGCATCACAAACCAGTCATCCAGCCAACTGAGCTAACCGACCCCTGATAAATATGTAATAATTCCTTAAACATGAGGTATTCCCTGTACCAATCAGTTTCCCAGTCCACCTCAGACAACTTGCCCCTCACACCCTGATAGTTTTCTTCTGTGAGTGACTCCCAGATAGATTGAACAAAAGAACCATCTAACCACCAGGGGGCCATAGGCATGGCAGCATGGCATGCATTTTGGGTTGGGGGGGGGGGGGGGTTTGAAACAGAAATTGAAACTAAATATCTTCAAACTTCCAAACCCCCTTTCACTCTGTGATCCTTGTGCAATTTGAAGCCAGGTATTAGCAACAAGGCTCAAAGAGCATCAGCCCACTGGAGGCAAAGTGGTGAGACCGGCCAGTCCAGCAGAAAGAAACCCTCCAACCGTCCCCACTGACCACCTGTCAGAATGAACAAAATGCAGTCCTGGGTGTAGAGCAGAAACAATAACAACCAAATCCAACCCCTGTAATCGATTGTGAAATTGTTGGTGTCACAGCAGGTCCGACGAAACAGGTAATCCCGTCTCACATTGAGAAGTGGACGGCCTCTCCCCAGTGTGAACTCGCTGGTGTCTCCGCAGGTGGGATAACTGAGTAAATCCTTTCCCACACCGAGAGCAGGTGAACGGCCTCTCCCCAGTGTGAACTCGCTGGTGTCTCCGCAGGGTGGATACTTGAGTAAATCTTTTCCCACACTGAGAGCAGGTGAATGGCTTCTCCCCAGTGTGAACTCGCTGGTGTGCCTGCAGGTTGGATAACTGAGTGAATCCCTTCCCACACTGAGAGCAGGTGAATGGCCTCTCCTCAGTGTGAACTCGCTGGTGGATCCGCAGGTGAGATAATTGAGTAAATCCTTTCCCACACTGAGAGCAGGTGAATGACCTCTCCTCAGTGTGACCTTCCTGGTGGCTCAATAGGTGGGATGAATCCCGGAATCCTTTTCCACATTGGGAGCAGGTAAATGGCCTCTCCCCGGTGTGAATTCGCTGGTGTCTCAATAGGTGGGACAAATTACAAAATCCTTTCCCACACTGAGAGCAAATGAATGACCTCTCTCCAGTGTGAACTCGCCGGTGTGTCTGCAGATTGGATAACCGAGTAAATCCTTTCCCACATACAGAGCAGGTGAATGGCCTCTCCCCAGTGTGACTGTGTCGATGAACCTCCAGCTGAGATGGGAATCTATATCCCTTCCCACAATCCCCACATTTCCACGGATTCTCCATGTTTTGGGTCTCTTTGTGTCCCTCCAGGCTGGACAATCAGTTGAAGCCTCGTCCACAACACGGGTGCGGTCTCGTCCCGCTCTGAATGGTGTTATGTTTTTCAGACTGTGTAACTGGTTAAAGCTATCTCTACAGTCAGTTCACTGAAACTCTCACTCGGGTGTGTGTTGTGTGGGTCTCGGTGCTTTTCCAGTCACACTGATGTTTCCACAGTCAGTTTACTGGAACACTCTCACTCGGGTGTGTGTTGTGTGAGTCTCGGTGCTTTTCCAGTCACACTGATGTTTCCATAGTCAGTTCACTGGAACTCTCTCACTCGGGTGTGTGTTGTGTGGGTCTCGGTGCTTTTCCAGTCACACAGATGTTTGAAATCTTTAGCTGACAGTTCGGGCAAACATTTTGCATTCCACATTCATAGTCTAAGGATATTCAGGTTCCAGGGAATCGAGTGACCATCAGATCGAGATGTAACGTTTGAGATTTCTGTCTGTAATTCCTCCTCATCTAATATCCTGTAAAAACATTTTACAAAATTCATCACTGTCAGTACAGGATAGAAAGTCAGAACAGACAATTCTAGTTTCTATGTCATATTTCTTCCTCTTATTCCCCGAAAGCTGCAAATCTTCATCCCACACACTCCCTCCATTCTCTTTTTAAATAAATTTAAAGTACCCTATTCATTTTTTTCCAATTAAGGGGCAACTTAGCGTGGCCAATCCACCTACCCTGCACATCTTTGGGTTGTCGGGGCGAAACGCAAGCAGACGCGGGGAGAATGTGCAAACTCCACATGAACAGTGACCGAGAGCCAGGATCGAACCTGGGACCTCGGCGGAGTGAGGTTGCAGTGCTAACCACTGTGCCACCGTACAGCCTCTCGCCCTCAATTCTTTATCTGCTGTAAGAAGTCTTACAACACCAGTTTAAAGTCCAACAGGTTTGTTTCAAACACGAGCATTCGGAGCACTGCTCCTTCCTCAGGTGAATCTGCTGTATCTAATAATATAATAATAATCTTTATTAGTGTCACAAGTAGGCTTACATTAACGCTGCAATGAAGTTACTGTGAAAAACCCTAGTCACCACACTACGGCGCTATTCACCCTCCCTATTCTCCTGAAGGTGCTGATTCAGGCTGATTGACAGATCCATGCTCACAGCTTCCTGTTCAGGAGGTCACAGCAAATCAAAGAGAAAATGCTGGAAAATCTCAGCAGGTCTGGCAGCACCTGTAGGGAGAGAGAAGAGCTAACGCTTGGAGTCCAGATGACCCTTTGTCAAAGCTAAAACAGTAAGAAGTCTGACAACACCAGGTTAAAGTCCAACAGGTTTGTTTCGCCGGCATCTCCACATCCAAGCTAAAAGAGGGAGAAAGTGGGAAATATTTATACGGTGGAGTGAGAATGAAGTCATCTTTCATGTATAAATATTTCCCCAACTGTGCCGGGAGGCAGCCTGCAGATCACCTCGGTCCGCCGCATGGACTCCAGCATCTCCCGCTGTGTGGCGGCAACGCTGGTCTCTATGAGGTTGTTTGTGGAGAGAAGCCGGAAGTGACGGACAGTTAGAGTGGAGAATGTTCATTGTTTCACATTCGGCTCTGGGGCCGCACTCGGGATTCTAAACCCAGCCCCCGACACTGACCTCTCACCTGACAATGGCCGGAGTGATTGACGGCAGCTCCTGACCATTAGGGTTCAGGGACGAATTCGGAGGACCGGCCAAAAGTGGCTGGTCCTCCAGCCAATCGGAGTGAATGAGGGGGCGGGACTGGGCCGTGTGAAGCATGCGCAGTGCGATTAATGGCGACGCAGATAGTTGTTTTCTCAGATCCACAATCCGTAAAGGTGGGGATGGCGGGACGGAGGGAGAGCTCGATTAGGCGCATCGTTGGACACACTTATTAAACATGTTATATAAACCGAAAACCCGGAAAACTAACCTATCGGTATCGGGGGACATGCAGCTTTCTCACAGCCGAGACAATGGGGCCGCCATGTCCCTCGCGCGCACTAGAGGGTTGCGCATGCGCAGTCGTCAACCTTATTGCGGCACTGGCAGTAGTGCGCACGCACACCCACCATCTTTATTGGGGGCAGCAGCAGCGCAGTTCAGGCTCAGTCGCCATCATTGTTGGGAGCAACATTTTTGAAATGTTTTTTCATGACAGACTGTTTCACTCTGAGTTACAATTCTTATTTATGACTCAGAACAATGATACATGTCCAGGGCAGTGACAATAATTCGTATTTATTGTGTCTTGACAGAATAAAGCGTTTTCACACATCTCAGAGAAACATTATAAAATAACAATTGACACTGAGCAATATTAGATTTAAAGGAGAACCTTAATGGAGGAAAGTGAGTGAGTGAGTCGGAGAGTTTTAAGGAGGACATTCCAGAGCTTCTGGCCCAGTCAAATAATAAAAGGCCAGTAATGGTGGACCGAATAAAATCAGGAATGCTGTCGTGGCCGGAATTAAATTAAATTGAAGAGGTGTGTGTGAGGAGATTACAGAGATCAGGATGATCACAACTATAGGAAAAGAAGAATGGGAAATTTCAACTTTTGGAACTTCTTAAAAGGAAAATGAGCACATAGGGATGGGTAAACAAGACTTGTTTGTATTGTATTTGTTTTATTGTCACATGTACTGAGGTACAATGAAAAGTATTGTTCTGTGTACAGTCAGAAGTTCTGATGTGGAGATGCTGCCGTTGGACTGGGGTGAGCACATTAAGAAGTCCTGCAACACCAGGTTAATTTCCAACAGGTTTGTTTCAAATAACTAGCTTTCAGAGGAAGGAGCAGTGCTCCGAAAGCTAGTAATTTGAAACAAACCTGTTGGGACTTTAAAGTAGCGTTGTAAGACTTCTTACTGCAGTCATAAGTTCATAAGATACATGAGCAGAATTAGGCCATTTGGCCCATCGAATCTGCTCTGCCATTCTATCATAGCTGATATGTTCCTCATCTACTATCTACAATGCGAAAGACCAAGAGCGGGATTGCAAAATCAGCCAGAGCATCTCCTCCTGAGAACACATGACCGAGGAGTAGGCAATGCAGCCTCCCAAGCCTAAACACTTTCAATGTGATCATGGCTGATCCCATCCTGGGCTCAACTCCACTGTCCTCCATAAGCCTTCAACTCATTACCAATTAAAAATCTGTCTAACTCCACTTTGAATTTATTCACTGTCCCTTCATCCACCGCACTCTGGGGTAGAGAATTCCACAGATTCACAACCCTTTTGGAGAAGTAGTTTCTCTTCAAATCTGTTTTAAATTTGCGACCTCTTATTCTAAGATTATGAACTTTCATTTAAAATGCCCCACAAGAGGAAGCATCAGCTCCACGTCTACTTTATAATCTTCATTATTGGCACAAATAGGCTTACATTAACACTGTAATGAAGTTACTGTGGCAATCCCCGAGTCGCCCATTCCGACACCTTTTCAGGTATATAGAGGGAGAATTCAGAATGCCCAAATTAACCACCAGCACGGCTTTTGGGACTTTCGGGAGGAAACGGAAGCGCCCAGAGGAAAGCCACGCCAACACGGGGAGAATGTGCAGACTCTGCACAGACAGGGACCTAAGCCAGGAATCGAACCTGGGACCCTGGCGCTGTGAAGCAACAATGCGAACCACTGTGCTACCTGCCGCCCACTATCCATACCTTTTAACATCTTCTTTAACTCAATTAAATCTCCCCTCATTCTTCTAAACTCTAGAGAGTATAGGCCTAAACTGTTCAATCTCTCCTCATACGACAAAACCCTCATCTCTAGAATCAATCTAGTGAAGCTCCTCTGAACTGCCTCTAATGCCACTACATCTTTCCTCAAATAAGGGGACAAAACTGTGCACAATAATCCAGGTGCAGTCTTGACAATGCCTTGTATAGGTGCAACAACACTTCCTTACTCAGTTCCTTTTGCTAACATTCCATTTGCTTTCCTTATTATCTGCAGCACCTGCATGTTCGTTTTCTGTGACTCATGCACAAGGACACCCAGATCACTCTGCATAGGAACACCCCGAAGTCTCTCCCCATTTAGTTAATAGGCCACCTTTCCATTTTTTCTGACCAAAATGCATGGCCTCACACTTATCCACATTAAACTCCATCTGCCACATTTTGGCCCACTCACCTAACCTATCTCTATCCATTTGTAAGGTTCTTATTTTCTCATTGCAGTTTACTGTCCCACCTATTTTCGTGTAATCTGTGAATTTGGCTATAGAACCTCCTATCCCTGTATCCAAGTTGTTAATATTGATTGTAAATAGCTGGGGCCCAATGACTGAACCCTGTGGCACCGCACTATTTACATATTACCATCCAGAAAAAGAACCATTTATCCTGACTCTCTGTCTCCTGTCTGTCAGCCAGTCTTCTATCTAAGCTAATAAATTACCCCTAATCCCATGTGAATTCAACTTGTCAATTAACCTTCTGTGCGGCAACTTATCAAACGCCTTCAGGAAGTCCAGATATACTACATCTACAGGATCCCCATTATCCACTTTGCTTGTTACATCTTGGAAGAACTCACAATTCTTTCGTCCAGAAATTAATTTCTTAGTATTTGGAATAGTGGATTGTGAATTCAATATTTTAAAATCTTGAATTGAAAGTCCAATGTTGACCATGAAACCATCGTCTATTGTCAGAAAAACCCATCTGGGGGCAGCACTGCTGCCTCACGGCGCCGAGGTCCCAGGTTCGATGCCGGCTCTGGGTTACTGTTCGTGTGGAGTTTGCACATTCTCCCCGTGTATGCATGAGTTTCACCCCCACACACAAAGATGTGTAGGTTAGGTAGATTGGCCACGCTAAATTGCCTCTTAATTGGCAAAAATGAATTGGGTACTCTAAATTTATAAAAACAACAAAAAAAATCAATTAAAAACTCATCTGGTTCACTCTTGTCCTTTAAATGAAATGAAATAAATGAAAATCGCTTATTGTCATGAGTAGGCTTCAATGAGGGAAGGAAATCTCCTGCCCTTACCTGGTGTGGCCCACATGTGTCACCAGACCCACAGCAAAGTGGTTGACTCTTAAAATGCCCTATGGCTGAGCAAACCACTCAGCTCAAGGGCAATTAATGATGGGCAGTAAAAGCCCAGCCAGCGACACCACATCCCCATGAAATTATTTTTTTAAACTTGAGGAAGGATGTGAAGGCATTGGAGTACAGAGTCCAGAGAAAATTCACAAGAATGATTCCAGGGAGAAATAACTGGAGCTATGAGGAGAGGTTGGGTCTGTTTTCCTTGGAGAAAAGAAGGCTGATTGGAGAGTTGTAGAGGTAATCAAGATCCTGAGGGGTTTGGACAGGGTAAATAATGAAAAGCTATTTCCCCTCAGGAGGACATCAAGAGGGGCTGGTTTAGCTCACTCAGCTAAATCGCTGGCTTTTAAAGCAGACCAAGCGGGCCAGCAGCACGGTTCGATTCCCGTACCAGCCTCCCCGGACAGGTGCCGGAATGTGGCGACTAGGGGCTTTTCACAGTAACTTCATTGAAGCCTACTCGTGACAATAAGCGATTTTCATTTCAAGAACTAGAGAGCACAGATTCAAAATAATTAGCAAAAGGAGCAGAAGTAATGTGAGGACAAATGTTTTCACCCAGAGGGTGGACGGAGTCTGGAATGAACATATTAAGATGGAGATGGAGCTTCAATCAAGGCTTTGGAAAGGGTTCAGAGGAGATTTACTAGGATGTTGCCTGGTATGGAGGGAAGGTCTTACGAGGAAAGGCTCAGGCTCTTGAGGTTGTTTTCGTTAGAGAGGAGAAGGCTGAGAGGTGACTTAATAGAGACATATAAGATAGTCAGAGGGTTAGATAGGGTGGACAGTGAGAGTCTTTTTCCTCGGATGGTGATGACCAACACGAGGGGACATAGCTTTAAATTGAGGGGTGGTAGATATAGGACAGATGTCAGAGGCAGTTTCTTTACTCAGAGAGTAGTAGGGGTGTGGTACGCCCTGCCTGCAACAGTAGTAGACTCGCCAACTTTAAGGGCATTTAAGTGGTCACTGGATAGTCATATGGATGAAAATGGAATAGTGTAGGTCAGATAGGCTTCAGATGGTTTCACAGGTCGGAGCAACATCGAGGGCCGAAGGGCCCGTACTGCGCTGTAATGTTCTATGTTCTATGTTCTAAAGAATGCAAGGTTACAGGGATAAGGCAGGGGAGTGGGATTAGATAGAATGTTCTTTCAGTGAGCAGTGCAGGCTCGATGGGCCGAATGGCTTCCTCCTGAACTGTAACAATTCTGTGGTTCAGGCAGCACAGGCCCTCGATCATCAGCATTGGAACTGAAACTCCGATCATTACATCAACACAGAACCACACTGGAATTTCAGAAAACTGGGAAATCATCAGAGGGCAACTGACACCAACATCAGGTGAAACTCACCAACCGCCCAATGTCTCCAACAGATTGATAGGATTGATGAAATCTCAGTGTTTAATCTGGGAGAAGGTGAACCAGAGAACAGAAATAATTCAGAGTAAGAAAAGATCAAAATAATGTCCCAGTCAGCAGATCAATCTGTCTCCACTTATCATTGAGGAAACCAAATATTCAAAACACTGTGTCTGAATCAAAGCTGATTTAATCAATATTTATACAGAACATCAATGCACACCCCAGCTTTCAGGCTGATTAATATCAGCAGCAACAAACTCCAGCTGTCAGAGTGAAGATGGTTCAGTCTGGATGTGATTAACAGCAGAATCCAAATCCAATCCCTTCAGTCACTTGTGAACTCGCTGGTGCCTCAGCATGGCGCTTTTCACAGTAACTTCATTGAAGCCTACTCGTGACAATAAGCGATTTTCATTTCATTTCATGTGGGATGAGTGAATGAATGCCCTCCCACACACTGAGCAGATGAACGGCCTCTCCCCAGTGTGAATCCGCTGGTGCTTAAGTAGAATGGACTTCCAAGTAAAACCTTTCCCACAGAAGGAGCAGCTCAAAGGTGTCTCCCTGGTGTGAGTGTGTTCATGTGTCAGCAGATCCTTCCGGCTTTTAAAGCTCTTCTCACAGTCAGGATATTTAAACGGCCTCTTATTAGTATGAACAAGTTGGTAGGTCAGCAGGTCGAATGAACGGGCGAATCCTTTCTCAGAAACAGAGCAGGTGAACAGCTTCTCCCCAGTGTTTGTGAGTTTATGGCTCAACAGATCACTTTTCCTTTTATAGTTTTTCTCACAGTCGGAACATTGGAAAGGTCTCTCCTCATTGTAAATATGGTGGTGTGACAGGAGGTGGGATGAGGTTGTGAAGCCTTTCCAACACACAGAGCAGGTGAACGGTCTCTCCCGAGTGTGAACTCAATGGTGTCTCAGAAGGTTGGATGATTTAGTGAATCCTTTCTCACATGCAGAGCTGGTGAATGCTCTCTTCCCGGTGTGACTGCGTTGATGAATATTCAGCTCAGATGGGTAATTGAATCCCTTCCCACAGCCTCCACATTTTCACGGTTTCTCCCTGATGGGACAACATTTGCATGATCACGTTTAATTAATAATCTTTATTGTCACAAGTAGGCTTACATTGACACTGCAATGAGGTTACTGTGAATAGCCCCTAGTCACCACACTCTGATGCCTGTTCGGGTACACACAGAGAGAATTCAGAATGTCCAAATTACCCAACAGCACTTGAGGGAAGAAACCAGAGCAGCTGGTTGAAACCCACGCAGACATGTGGAGAACGTGCAGACTCTGCACAGACAGTGACCTAAACCGGGAATCAAACCTGGGACCCTGGCTCTGTGAAGCAACAGTGCTAATCATTGTGCTACTATGCTGCCTATTTGATGATCAGCTGAAGCTTGGTCCACACACAGAACACAAAAACAGATTCTCCCCATTGTGAATAGTGCTTTTTGATGTTATGTACAAAAGCTGATGGTTCAGGCTGTGATGCATCGAGTGACTGTTAGACCATGTAAACTGCTGGATTGTCCTAAAAATCCAACTGTTTCACTAATGTCCATCAAGGAAAGGACCTGCCACCCGGTCTAGACCTACACAACAATGTAGCTTCACTGGAGAAGGACGAGAGGTGCAAGTGGGAGGAAATGAACGATAAGGACTTGAAATATCTAGAACTCGACAAGAACTTTCAGAGAACCTGCCCCAGCCACAACATTCATCAGCTCAAAATACACGGGAATACCATCACCTTCAACTTCCCCTTCCAATCTCAAACCAACCTGACTTGGACTTACATCGGCATTAATTCATTGTTCCTGGGTGATAATCCTGTAACTTGTTACCTCATACCACTGTGAGAGCACCTTCACCACTCAGATTGCAGCAATTGACTAAACATCACCGTCAAGGGGAAACTGCTGATTGTCAGTAGATTGTTTTAATTCTTTCATGGGATGTGAGCATTGTTGACAAAACCAGCATTTGTTGTCCATCCTAATTGTCCTTCCAAAGTTGGGGGTGACCTTCCTTCATTAATCGCTGCAGTCTCAGTACTGTTGGTGTAGGAATTCTAGGACTTTAGCCCAGAGACAGTGAAGGCACAGCAACATACCTACAAGTCAGAATGGTGTGTGGCTTGGAAGGGTAATTGCAGGTTGTGATGTTCCCATGCTACCTGCTGTCCATATCCTTGTAAGTTAAGGGCGTTGGAAAGTGCTTTCAGAAGAGGCTTGGTGGGTTGCTGGTCATGTTAGCAATGCCCATGTCCCAATAATTAACTTTTTAAAAATATTGCAGATGTTAAAAGGATAAAAAAGTCTCAACTGAAATAGATTTGCTGACTTTAACACAGCCTTTAATTGGTCTGTGTTGCCAGACTCAGTTCTGTGAGCAACATCTGTAATAAAACAAAATACAGCATTATCAACATCGTGGGCGGTACCATTCACCTGAACCTAGATTGGACTACCCATAGAATACCATGGCTACAAGAGCGGATCAGAAGCTAGGAATCCTGTGGCAAGTAACCTTCCTCCTGGCTCCCCAAAGACTGTCCAACATCTACAATAATAATAATATTTATTGTCACAAGTAGGCTTACATTAACACTGCAATGAAGCTACTGTGAAAAGCCCCTAGTCGCCACATTTGGGCACCTGCTTGGTACACGGGGGGGGGGGGGGGGGAGGGAGAATTTAGAATGTCCAATTCATCTAACAGCACATCTTTCGAGACTTGTGGGAGGAAACCGGAGCACCCGGAGGAAACCCACGCAGACGCAGGGAGCACATGCAGACTCTGCACAGACAGTGACCCAAGCCGGGAATCAAACCTGGGACCCTGGCGCTATGAAGCAACAGTGTGAACCTCTGTGCTACCGTGCCATACAAGACACAAGTCAGGAGTGTAATGGAATACCCTTCACTTTTTCCCACAACACTCAAGAAACGTGACACTATCCAGGACAAAGCAGTTTGTTTGCTTGGCAATCAATCCACAAACATCCACTCCCTCCAGAACAACGGCAGCAGGGTGTACCATAAGACCATAAGATATTGGAGTAGAATTAGGCCACTTGGCCCATCGAGTCTGCTCCGCCATTCAATCATGGCTGATATTTTCTCATCCTCATTCTCCTGCCTTCTCCCCATAACCCCTGATCCCCTTATTAATTAAGAACCTATCTATCTCAGTGAATGTCTTAAAGACACTCAGTGACTTGGTCTCCACAGCATTCTGCGGCAAAGAGTTGGTCTCCACAGCCTTCTGCGGCAAAGAGTTCCACAGATTCACCACTCTCTGGCTGAAACAATTCCTCCTCACCTCTGCTTTGAAGGATCGTCCCTTTAATCTGAGATGGTGTCCTCTGGTTCTAGTTTTTCCTACAAGTGGAAACATCCTCTCCACATTCACTCTATCCAGGCCTCGCAGTATCTTGTACGTTTCAATAAGATCCCCTCTCATCCTTCTAAAGGCTCCTTATGCAGCACTTTTCAAAGCCACATTCACAAAGGATAGCGGCAACAGAAACATGGAAATCCGACCACCTGGAAGGTCCCCTCCAAGCCACTCACCATCCTGAATTGGAAATATATAGCTGTTCCTTCACTTCACAGGGCCAAGATCCTGGAACTCTTTCCCTAATAGCACTGTGGCTGTACCTACACCACATGTACTGCAGCATTTCAGCAAGGCAGCTCGTCACCACCTGCTCAAGGGCAATTATGGACGGGCAATAAATACTGGGCTAGCCAGCGACGCCAACATCATATGAATGACATTTTAAAAAGCAAAAACATTGCAAATGTTGGAATATCAAAATATAAAGAGCTGGACATACTAATCAGGTTAGACCGCATCTGTGTAGAGAAAGATACATTATTACAGGTTCAGGTCTGATCTGCGGTCAACCTCCAATAAAACACTTTCCTACTGGAGCTGATGAATGGTGGCCATAGTTCCCACAATCCCCCGCGGCATAGACACCGCTCGATCAAACTCTCTCATGGCCCAGACCCTGAGTGCGCATGCTCCGGGGCCAGCCCGCCGCGGGGCATTCTGGGTGACTGTTCCGAGTCGGAGGGAACCGGTAAGTGGTGGCGCTGATGGGCTGCAGTAAACTGGTCAGGATATGGAACCCCAGGGGGAGCGATGGAGCCAGCTCCGGACGGGGATAGTTTCTCAATCTTAAGTGAAGGCCACAGACCCTAAATAAGACTCTGAGGTAGCGAGTTTGTGGCTCTGTGATCTGTGCTTGGGATCAGGCCCGGGTGAACGGCCGCCATCTTGGTTTAGTGAGGAGAAGAGCGCATGCGCTCGAGACTGGGTGACGTAAGAGAGAATGGGCGGGCCTCCTGCACTGTGGGGATTCTGTTCGGGAGGTTACAGCCCCTGGATAGTTACCGGAAGGGGCTGCTTGTAAATTAATGTGAAACGTTAACTCCACATTCCTAGCTTTGCTGCACAGAGGGGACTGGGCTAGTCGGAGCGGAGGGTCTGCTCAAAGCACCAATTTGTTGATCCAGATTGGTGAGCCCGATGGGGGAGAATGTCGGGCTTCCTCTGGCTGCTGGACCCTCTTCCATCGTCTTGTCCATGTTTAGGTGGCCCTGGAACGGGAAGATGAGGTGTCCACCAGTAAACTTGATACCTTCCACAATTGTTTGTTACCTCAGGGTGCAGAGTGCTTCTGAGATACTGAAAGCAACATTCTGGTTTAGTTTCAAAGTTTTCCTTGTTTTTGTTGTGATTTTGCTTTCTTTTACTTTAATTGGGCAACATATTTGGGGAAATAAGAGAGGGAAGAATATTCCGTAGAAATTAGAATTATTTGTTCTGAATTTCTATCCTGGCAGACAGTGGTACTGACACAGTAAACTCCTTTTACAGGGCATTGGAAGGAGAGGTTTTCACACATTCATCATGAGTTGAACATCAGCAGGAAAGGATCTGAAACATCAGTGTGACTGGAAAAGCACCGAGACCCACACAACACACACCCGAGTGAGAGAGTTCCAGTGAACTGACTGGAAACATCAGTGTGACTGGAAAAGCACCGAGAAGCCACACAATACACACCCGAGTGAGAGTTCCAGTGAACTGACTGTGGAAAGAGCTTCAACTATTACACAGCCTGAAAAAAAATCACATCATTCACAGTGGGGAGACACCGTACAATCATTCTCTGTATCAACAAGCTTTAACTGATTATCCAATCTAGTGACGCCATGGTGAAACCGTGGAAATGTGGGGACTGTGGGAAGGGTTTCAGCTTCCCATCTGCACTGGAAACTCATAAACGCAGGCACACTGGAGAGAAGTTGTTCACCTGCTCCACTTGTGGAAAGGAATTCACTCAGTCATCCAGCCTAATGACACACCAGCGAGTTCACACTGGAGAGAAACCGTACGATTGCTCTCAGTGTGGGAAGAGCTTCCGGTGTTCATCCCACCTCACTGAACATCTACGGGTTCACACTGGGGAGAGACCATTCCACTGCTCTGAGTGCGGGCAGAGATTCACTTGTTCTTCCCACCTCACTCTACACAAGCGTGTCCACACTGGTGAGAGGCCGTTCGTCTGCTCTGTGTGTGGGAAGGGATTTATTAGATCATCGCATCTTCTTAGACACCAGCGTGTTCACACTGAAGAGAAAGCATTCACCTGCACGGAGTGTGGGAAGAGTTTCACTAATTTACCTAATTTTCAGAATCACCAGCGAATTCACACTGGAGCGAAACCCTTTACCTGTGCTGAGTGTGGGAAGGGATTCGCTGCAAAATCGCAGCTTAGGACACATACACTTGTTCACACTGATGAGAGACCATTTCAATGTTCTGACTGTGAGAAGAGCTTTAAAAGCAGAAGGGATTTGATGAAACATCAGCGAATCCATTCTGGAAAGAAGCCGTTCATCTGCCCCGTGTGTGGCAGAGGATTCACTCAGCCATCCGCTCGTCTGAAACACCAGAGAGTTCACTTGTGATTACAGGGATTGGATTCCTACACCCAGGAATGAACCATGTTCACTCTGACAGTTCAGATTTATTTCCCTTGTTGTTAAACTCCAGCCCAGTTAGAGGGATTAATAGAATGGACATGAATTGCATTAAACGCAGTGTTGGAGTCCTTGATAAGAGGAGACTGATTGATGGCCTGTTACCGACTGTTCCAATGTTGGGTCTTTTCTCCTTTGTTAATGGAAGACTTGTATTTATATAGCGCCTCTCACAACTTCAGGATGTCCCAAAGTGCTTTACAGACAATGAGGTTCTTTTGAAGTGTAGTCCCTGTTGTAATGTAGGAAATGCAGCAGCCAGATTGCTTACACAAGGCTCCAACAAACACAAATAAGATGCTGGAAATACTCAGCAGGTCAGGCAGCATCTGTGAAGCAAGAAAGTGAGTTCAAAACAGAACTGTGATTATGACCAGATTATCTGTTCAGTGTTCATCACCGAGGGCTTTATAGTGAGTAGTTCACCCGAGAGAACGTCCTCCTTCGAAATATCATCAGCAGAACCTTTATGTCCAGCTGCAAGAGCAGATGGGGTGAGATTGGAAGGTTTCTTCTGAAAGACAATCCTGTATTCCCTCAGTACAGTATTCCCTCAGTACCGTGCTGTATTCCCTCAGTACAGTGCTGTATTCCCTCAGTACGGTGCTGTATTCCCTCAGTACAGTGCTGTATTCCCTCAGTACCGTGCTGTATTCCCTCAGTACAGTACAGTATTCCCTCAGTACAGTGCTGTATTCCCTCAGTACAGTGCTGTATTCCCTCAGTACCGTGCTGTATTCCCTCAGTACAGTGCTGTATTCCCTCGGTACCATGCTGTATTCCCTCGGTACAGTGCTGTATTCCCTCAGTACAGTGCTGTATTCCCTCAGTACGGTGCAGTATTCCCTCTGTACAGTGCTGTATTCCCTCAGTACAGTGCAGTATTCCCTCAGTACCGTGCAGTATTCCCTCAGTACAGTGCTGTATTCCCTCAGTACCGTGCTGTATTCCCTCAGTACAGTGCTGTATTCCCTCAGTACCGTGCAGTATTCCCTCAGTACAGTGCTGTATTCCCTCAGTACAGCGCTGTATTCCCTCAGTACAGTGCTGTATTCCCTCAGTACAGTGCAGTATTCCCTCAGTGCAGTGCTGTATTCCCTCAGTACTGTGCAGTATTCCCTCAGTACAGTGCTGTATTCCCTCAGTACAGTGCAGTATTCCCTCAGTACAGTGCAGTATTCCCTCAGTACAGTGCAGTATTCCCTCAGTGCAGTGCTGTATTCCCTCAGTACTGTGCAGTATTCCCTCAGTACAGTGCTGCATTCCCTCAGTACAGTGCTGTATTCCCTCAGTACAGTGCAGTATTCCCTCAGTACAGCGCTGCATTCCCTCAGTACAGCGCTGTATTCCCTCAGTACCGTGCTGTATTCCCTCAGTACAGCGCTGCATTCCCTCAGTACGGTGCAGTATTCCCTCAGTACGGTGCTGTATTCCCTCAGTACAGCGCTGTATTCCCTCAGTACCGTGCTGTATTCCCTCAGTACAGCGCTGCATTCCCTCAGTACGGTGCAATATTCCCTCAGTACAGGTGCTGTACTCCCTCAGTACAGTGCTGCATTCCCTCAGTACCGTGCTGTATTCCCTCAGTACAGTGCAGTATTCCCTCAGTACCGTGCTGTATTCCCTCTGTACAGTGCAGTATTCCCTCAGTACAGTGCTATATTCCCTCAGTACAGTGCTGCATTCCCTCAGTATGGTGCAGTATTCCCTCAGTACGGTGTAGTATTCCCTCAGTACGGTGCAGTATTCCCTCAGTACAGTGCTGTATTCCCTCAGTACAGTGCAGTACTCCCTCAGTACCGTGCTGTATTCCCTCAGTACAGTGCTATATTCCCTCAGTACAGTGCTATATTCCCTCAGTACAGTATTCCCTCAGTGCAGAGCTGTATTCCCTCAGTACAGCGCTGTATTCCCTCAGTACAGCGCTGTATTCCCTCAGTACAGCGCTGTATTCCCTCAGTACAGCGCTGTATTCCCTCAGTACGGCGCTGTATTCCCTCAGTACAGTGCTGTATTCCCTCAGTACAGCGCTGTATTCCCTCAGTACGGCGCTGTATTCCCTCAGTACAGCGCTGTATTCCCTCAGTACAGCGCTGTATTCCCTCAGTACAGCGCTGCATTCCCTCAGTACGGTGCAGTATTCCCTCAGTACAGCGCTGTATTCCCTCAGTACCGTGCTGTATTCCCTCAGTACAGTGCTATATTCCCTCAGTACAGTGCTATATTCCCTCAGTACAGTATTCCCTCAGTGCAGAGCTGTATTCCCTCAGTACAGCGCTGTATTCCCTCAGTACAGCGCTGTATTCCCTCAGTACAGCGCTGTATTCCCTCAGTACAGCGCTGTATTCCCTCAGTACAGCACTGTATTCCCTCAGTACACTGGGGCAGCATGGTGGTTAGCGTCAATGCTTCACAGCTCCAGGGTCCCAGGTTCAGTTCCCGGCTGGGTCACTGTCTGTGCGGAGTCTGCATATCCTCCCCGTGTGTGCGTGGGTTTCCTCCGGGTGCTCCGGTTTCCTGCCACAGTCCAAAGATGTGCGGGTTAGGTGGATTGGCCATGCTAAATTGCCCGCAGTGTCCTAAAAAGTAAGGTTAAGGGGGGGTTGTTGGGTTACGGGTATAGGGTCGATACGTGGGTTTGAGTAGGGTGAACATTGCTCGGCACAACATCGAGGGCCGAAGGGCCTGTTCTGTGCTGTACTGTTCTATGTTCTATGTACAGTGCAGTATTCCCTCAGTACAGCGCTGTACTCCCTCAGTACAGCGCTGTATTCCCTCAGTACAGTACTGTATTCCCTCAGTACAGTACTGTATTCCCTCAGTGCAGCGCTGTATTCCCTCAGTACAGTGCTGTATTTCCTCAGTACAGTGCTGTATTTCCTCAGTACAGTGCTCTACTCCCTCAGTACAGTATTCCCTCAGTACAGTGTAGTATTCTCTCAGTACAGTTCAGTATTCCCTCAGTACAGTTCAGTATTCCCTCAGTACAGTGCTGTACTCCCTCAGTACAGCGCTGTATTCCCTCAGTACAGTGCTGTATTCCCTCAGTACAGTGCAGTATTCTGCCAGTACAGTGCTGTATTCCCTCAGTACGGTACTGTATTCCCTCAGTACAGTGCTGTACTCCCTCAGTGCTGTATTCCCTCAGTACAGTGCTGTATTCCCTCAGTACCAGCTGGATTTTATGGTCAGATTTCTGGAGGTGAAGTTGAACCCACATCCTCCTGACTCAGAGATGGGAATGTAACCATTGAACAATAACACCTTATCATTAACTCGAGATTATTTCCGTTCTCACATCTTTGGTTGTTCTCCTGAACACATTAACCCATTGAATCATGCAGCGGGGGATGAACAATAGTCTTTACAGACACCTATAAGTGGGACTAGGTAGTACATTTCAGTAGAAATTATGCATTTTCAGACAAGTTCCATTTTATAGATGTGCAGGTTAGGTGGATTGGCCATGATAAATTGCCCTTAGTGTACAAAATTGCCCTTAGTGTTGGGTGGGGTTACTGGGTTATTGGGATAGGGGGAGGTGTTGACCTTGGGTAGTGTGTTCTTTCCAAGAGCCGGTGCAGACTCGATGGGCCGAATGACCTCCTTCTGCACTGTAAATTCTATGATAAGCGAACAAGATCAAGGAAGCCATTTTGAGACTAATATTTACCTGAATGGGGCATTTTATATCCAGCCATTAACCAATTGTATTTTTTTATTAAAATAATTTTTATTCTAGTTTTTTAATAACAATAACAAATTTTCTCCCCGCAATTTAAAACAAACAATTTCCACGCCAAAACAGAACAAGAAAAGAACTCTTCCCCCCCCCCCAAAATAAATAATACCAAATAGCAATACAATAAAGAAGAAAATAACATAACAAACCCACCGCCGCACAAACACCCCCCCCCCCCCACCATCCCCAACCCCCCCCCCCCCCCCCCCCACTGGGTTGCTGCAGAGACCGACCACTCTCTACCCCTTCGCCAGGAAGTCGAGAAAGGGCTGCCACCGCCGAAAGAACCCCTGTACCGACCCCCTCAGGGCAAATTTCATCCTCTCCAACTAAATGAACCCAGCCATGTCGTTGATCCAGGCCTCTGAACTCGGGGGCCGCGTATCCCTTCACTGTAACAGAATCCTGCGTCGGGCTACTAGAGACGCAACGGCCAGAATGCCGGCCTCTCTCGCCTCCTGCACTCCCGGCTCCGAAGCTACCCCAGCCCGGCCTGACCCTAGACCCAACCACTTCCGACAAAATCCCCGCCACCCGTTTCCAAAACCCCTCCAGAGCCAGACATGCCCAAAACATATGGGTGTGGTTTGCCGGGCCACCCGAACACCTCCCACACCTGTCTTCCCCTCCGAAAAACCGGCTCATCCTTGCCCCCGTCATGTGAGCCCTGTGCAGCACCTTCAGCTGAATTAGGCTGAGCCGTGCGCAAGAGGAGGAAGAATTCACCCTCTCCAGGGCGTCCGACCACGTCCCATCCTCAATCTCTTCCCCTAGCTCTTCCTCCCATTTCGCTTTGAGCTCATCTACTGAGGCCTCCTCGTCCTCCTGCATCAGTTGGTAGATAGCCGAGATCTTCCCTTCCCCGACCCACGTCCCCGAAAGCACAATGTCCTGCATCCCCCTTGGCGGCAGCTGCGGAAACTCCTCCACCTGCTCTTAACAAAGTCCCTGACCTGCATATACCTAAAAGCGTTCCCAGGGGGGAGGTTCCACTTCCCCACCAGCTCCTCCAGAGTCGCGAACTTCCCATCCAAGAAGAGGTCCCCAAACTGTCTGATGCCTGCCCTGTGCCAGCTCCCAAATCTCCCGCCCGTTCTCCCTGGCGCAAAACGGTGATTGCCCCGTATCGGGCCCAAACTGTGGCCTTCACTTCCCCCCTATGCCGCCTCCACTGTTCCCAGATTTTGAGGGACGCAACCACCACCGGACTCGTGGAGTACTTTGCCGGGGGGAGTGGAAGTGGGGCCGTCACCAAGGCCTCCAGACCGCACAGGATGCCACCTCCAACCTCTTCCATGCATCACCCTCCCCTTCCGTCACCCACCTGCGAATCATCGCCACGTTCGCCGCCCAATAATATCCACCCAGGTTGGGCAGTGCCAGGCCCCCTACCTCCCTTCTTCGCTCCAAAAATACCCTCCTTACTCTCGGGGCCTTCCGCGCCCACACAAACCCCAGAATCGACTTATTCATCCTTCTAAACAAAAGCCTTCGGGATCAACGTGGGGAGGCACTGGAAAAGAAACAAAAACCTCGGGAGCACGGTCATTTTCACCGACTGGACCCTGCCCGCCAACGAGAGCGGAAGCGCATCCCACCTCCTGAACTCCTCCTCCATCTGCCCCACCAGCCTCGAAAAGTTAAGCCTATGCATAGCCCCCCAGGTCCTAGCCACGTGGACCCCAAGATACCCAAAGCTCCTCTCAGCCCTCCTCAACGGGAGTTCCCCTATCTCCCTCTCCTGACCCCCCGGGTGCAGGACAAACAGCTCGCTTTTCCCCACATTTAGCTGATATCCCGAAAAGTCCTCAAGTATCCCCAGCACCTCTGGCATCCCCTCAGCCGGGTCCGCGACATACAGCAGCAGATCATCTGCATACAGCGACAACCGGTGCTCCTCCACCCCCCCTCCCTGCACAATCCCCCTCCAACCCTTCGAGTCCCCCAGCGCCATGGCCAGGGGCTCAATTGCCAATGCGAAGAGCAGGGGAGACAAGGGGCACCTCTGCCTCGTCCCTCTGGAAAGCCGAAAGTCCTCCGACCGCCTCCCATTCCTCACCACACTCGCCACCGGCGAGCTGGACAGCAACCTCACCCAGCTAATGAACCCCTCACCAAACCCAAACCTCCGCAACACCTCCCACAGGTAACTCCACTCCACCCTATCAAAAGCTTTCTCCGCATCCATGGACGCCACTATTTCTGACTCCCCAACCACCGGCGCCATCATCATAACATTCAGGAGCCTCCGCACGTTGGCATTCAATTGTCTCCCCTTTACAAACCCCGTTTGGTCCTCATGAATCACCGTCGGGACCACATCCTCCACCCTCCTGGACAGCACCTTTGCCAACAACTTAACATCTACGTTAAGGAGCGAGATCGGTCGATAAGACCCACATCGGTCCTTTTCCCACTTCAGGAGCAAAGAGATAATTGCCCTGGACATCGTCGGGGGCAAAGCCCCCCCCCCCCCCCCCCCCCCCTGGCCTCATTCAGGGTCCTCACCAGCAGCGGGCCCAGCAAATCTGGAAATTTCTTATAAAATTCCACCGGGAACCCGTCAGGCCCTGGTGCTTTCCCTGTCTGCATGCTTCCCAGCACCTCCACCAACTCCTCCAGCTCAATTGGGGCCCCCACCCGCTCGTCCCCTACTCTTGGGAACTCCAGCTTATCCAAAAAGCGGTCCATCCCGCCTGCTTCCCCAGGGGGTACCGCCCGATATAGCCCCTTATAGAGGATCTGAACACCCCATTGATATTAACCAATTGTATTAATCAACGAAGTGTATTCATTACTCACCAGTCAGAAACATATAGCGATCGTCAATTGATTTTAATTGTGAAGATTTAATAATCAGTTTGTAGTATGTGTTAAAAGACTGGGTTATACCTGAAAGTAATGTCAGCCTCTTTTAAATTCAGTACTCTAGCTTCTGTAAGAACAAGAACAAAGAAAATTACAGCACAGGAACAGGCCCTTCGGCCCTCCCAGCCTGCACCGATCCAGATCCTTTATCTAAACCTGTCCCCTATTTTCCAAGGTCTACTTCCCTCTGTTCCCCGCCCGTTCATATATCTGTCTAGGTAATGAAATTGACCAACCATTGAGTTCTAATCATTTTATTCAAACTGAGGGAGGAGCTACTTAACGATTTAAAACCCGAGGAGAAGGTCCATTGTCAGCCAAGTACTGGAATCCCCAAAGCAAGATTCCCATCAGAATTGTTGTCAAAACGGCAGCAGGTGGGGCATTGGTTAACATTGCTGCCTCACAGCGCTGAGGTCCTAGGTTCGATCCCAGCTCTGGGTCACTGACCGTGTGGAGTTTGCACCTTGTCCCAGTGTTTGTGTGGGTTTCGCCCCCACCACCCAAAGAGGTGCAGGGTAGGTGGATTGGCCACGCTAAATTGCCCCTTAATTGGAAAAAATGAAATGGGCACTCTAAATTTATATTTTAAAAAATTATTGTTGTCAAAGAAGTGGTACAAGAGGGATTATGTTTATACAGCCTGATCAGCCAAGAGAACTGGAAAAAGTCTGTTTTGTATCGATCAGTTTCCCTTTTTCCTTCTGTATCGATCAGTTTACACTTTTTCCTTCCGTATCGATACGTTTACCCTTTTCATTCTGTATTGATATGTATCTTTATTTTAACTAAATTTATTTCAATTTACCATCTGAAATTCCTGTCCTTCCTAATCATTAAAAGTCTTGTTCAAACTAAAACAATTGAGTAAACTATTTACAAACACTGGTGGATTGGACTTCCGGTGGCGGCAATGAGGAGCGAAGCCGCACATTCGGCAGCTCCCGCTGAGAACGGACTTTGGGGCTCTTTTCAGGGCCCCCAACGGAGCTGTGGCGGCAAATCCCGACGGGGGAAAAGGTCAGGAGTCGATCCCAACGGTCCTATGGTCCGGACCAGGAGTGGGGTAAGGAGAAAACCGGAGAAAGCACCCCCGAAAAAGCGGGGGAAGGAAGACAAAATGGCAGCCGGCGGAGGCCTTGAGGAGCTGAGGCAGTGGGCTCAGGAGCAGCAGGCGACTCTGCTGCGCTGCTTCCAGGAGCTTAAGTTGGAGCTGCTGGAGTCGCTGAATGTAACCAACAGGGAATTGATGGAGACCCAGACAGCCCAGGGGGCTGCGATCCGAGAGCTGCAGCAGCAGGCATCCGAAAGGGAGGATGAGGTCGTGGCCGTGACGGGGAAGGTGGAGATGCACGAGGCGCTCCATAAAAGATGGCAGGAGCGGTTTGAGGAGCTGGACCACTGGTCGAGGAGGAAGAATTTGCGGATCCTGGGCCTCACGGAGGGGCTGGAGGGGTCGGACCTAGCGGCCTATGTGGTGACTATGTTAAACTCGCTGATGGGGGCTGGGTCCCTCTAACTCCAGGGGCCCCTGGAGTTAGAGGGGGCCTACAGAATTCTGGCTAGGAGGCCCAAGCCGAACGAGCCGCCGCGGGCGGTGTTGGTGCGGTTTCATCGGTTCGTGGATCGTGAGTGTGTGCAGGCCGCAGCTGGTTCCCCGCTTGATGCAAACCCGGGCCCGGAAACTTCTTATTGGGGTTTGGAACCTCCACCGGGTTTCAGTGAAATCTCCCGGCCGAGTCCAGCGTCGGTACTGCACATGCTCCAGCTCACCATGCCCAGGGAGTGATTGACGGCAGCTCTGGACCAATAGGAAGAGAGGGGGCAGGAGGACCGAGTGGTTGCAGAGGGTCGTCCAACCAATCGGAGTGAATGAGGGGCGGGGCTGAGCCTGGTCTCCCACGTGATGCTGCAGCATGCGCAGTACCGATGGCAACTGAGGATTCAGGCAGTCGGGTGGGAATCCTAACTCGGTCACATCGCGCCCGGTGAGTCATGAGGGAGGGATGGAACCGGCGGATGGGTCGGGAGGCTTCATAAACACTCCATGTTGGCCCCGAATACGAAGCTCGGACACGGCAGTTGGACCAGCGAAAGCTGCTCGGGCTTTTCTCAAGACAGGCCCGGGTGGCCGGGCGCATGCGGACCGACCGAGAACCCCGGCTTTGCTCCGCCTCCCATTCACTCTGATTGGCTGGAGGACCAGCTGATCTTGTTCGGTCTTCAAGCCCCGCCCCCTTTTCCTATTGGTCCGAATCCGCCGTCAATCAGTCCCTGGGCATTTGTGAGCTGGAGCAAACCCGTCACAATCATTGTAAGAAGTCTCACAACACCAGGTTAAAGTCCAACAGGTTTGTTTCAAACACGAGCTTTCGGAGCGCAGCTCCTTCCTCAGGTGAATGGTGAGGTACGTTCCAGAAACATTTATATAGACAAAGTCAGAGATGCTGGACAATGCTTGGAATGCCGAGCATTTGCAGGTAATCAAATCATTAGATCCAGGGAGAGGGATAATCACAGGTTAAAGAGGTGTGAATTGTCTCAAGACAGAACAGTTCGTGGGATTTTGCAAGTCCAGGCCAGATGGTGGGGGGTGGATGTAATGCGACATGAATCCAAGATCCCGGTTGAGGCCGCACTCATGCGTGCAGAACTTAGCTATAAGTTTTTGCTCGGCAATTCTGCGTTGTCGCGTGTCCTGAAGACCGCCTTGGAGAACGCTTACCCGGAGATCAGAGGCTGAATGCCCTTGACTGCTGAAGTGTTCCCCGACTGGAAGGGAACATTCCGGCCTGGTGATTGTCGCGCGATGCCCGTTCATTCGTTGTCGCAGTGTCTGCATGGTCTCGCCAATGTACCACGCTTCAGGACATCCTTTCCTGCAGCGTAAGAGGTAGACTACATTGGTCGAGTCGCACGAATATGTGCCGCATACCTGGTGGGTGGTGTTACCACGTGTAATGGTGGTATCCAAGTCGATGATCTGGCATGTCTTGCAGAGATTGCCCTGGCAGGGTTGTGTGGTGTCGTGGTCGCTGTTCTGAAGGCTGGGTAATTTGCTGCAAACAATGGTTTGTTTGAGGTTGCGCGGTTGTTTGAAGGCCAGTAGTGGGGGTGTGGGGATGACCTTGGCAAGATGTTCATCTTCATTGATGATGTGTTGAAGGCTGCGAAGAAGATGTCGTAGTTTCTCCACCCCAGGAAAGTACTGGACGACGAAGGGTACTCTGTCAGTGGTGTCCCGTGTTTGTCTTCTGAGGAGGTCGGTGCGGTTTTTTGCTGTGGCGCGTTGGAACTGTCGATCGATGAGTCGAGCGCCATATCCCGTTCGTACGAGAGCATCTTTCAGCATCTGTAGGTGTCTGTTACGCTCCTCCTCATCTGAGCAGATCCTGTGTATACGGAGGGCTTGTCCATAGGGGATGGCTTCTTTAATGTGTTTTGCGTGAAAGCTGGAGAAGTGGAGCATCGTGAGATTCTCTGTGGGCTTGCGGTAAAGCAAAGTGCTAAGGTGACCATCCTTGATGGAGATGAGTGTGTCCAAGAATGCAACAGAATTTGGAGAATAGTCCATGGTGAGTCTGATGGTGGGATGGAATTTATTGATCTCATCGTGTAGTCGTTTCAGTGATTCTTCGCTGTGGGTCCAAAGGAAAAAATGTCATCGATGTATCCGGTGCATAACATCGGTTGCAGGTCCTGTGTGGTGAGGAAGTCTTGTTCAAACCTGTTGGACTTTAACCTGGTGTAAGACTTCTTACTGTGCTCACCCCAGTCCAACGCCGGCATCTCCACATCATCACAATCATTGTTAGCTCCCTGGTTTGCAGCTGTGGAGCTTCTCCCTCCCTCCTGGGAACAAGAAATGAGAGCTGACACTAGTAAATCCAAGGGGGCAATTCGGACAAATTTATTTATCACAGATTTAGAATGCAACTCATTACCATGGAAAGGAGTTGAGGAAAGTGCTGAGATGTTTTCAAAAGGAAATGGGACAAGCACATGAGAGAAAATGGAATTGAAAATCAGCTGAAAGGCTGAGATTGGATAGGTGTGACAGTTGGAGATGTGTGCCGAGTATTGACAGCAGCAGAATCTGTGACAGAATGGCCTGGTTGTATTTGACAGAGTCAGCTCACTGGGCTAAATCGCTGGCTTTTAAAGCAGACCAAGCAAGCCAGCAGCACAGTTCGATTCCCGTACCAGCCTCCCCGGACAGGCGCCGGAATGTGGCGACTAGGGGCTTTTCACAGTAACTTCATTGAAGCCGACTCATGACAATAGCTATTTTCATTTTTCATTGATTCATCAGGACCGGCCTTTCAACGTGGAAAGAGAAATGTTTGTCTGTTTTGTCTTTCAGAAAAAATTTCAAAAATCACTGTGATTGGAAAAGCACCGAGATAGAGGCATCTAAGTAATTGTCCACAATTAGCTGGAACTGAGCTTTAACCAATCACACAGCATGAAATTAACTTGCAGCATTGACATCAGGGAGACACCGTACTCTGGCTTCAACTGATGATCCAAGTTGGAGAGACATAAGGACATTCGCACCAAAGGAATCAAGAAGCAGCAAGAGGACACATTCAGCCCCGTGAGCCTGTTCCACCATTTAATAACATCACGGCTGATCGTGACCTCAAATCTGCATCCCGCCTACACCTGATAATCTGTCAATAACCATGGAGAAACCGTGGAAATGTGGGGACTGTGGGATGGGATTCAATTACCCATCTGAATTGGAAACTCATCGACGTATTCACACTGGGGAAAGGCCATTTACCTGCTCCGTGTGTGGGAAGGGATTCACTCGGTCATCATACCTCCTGAGCCACCAACTTGTTCATACTGATCAGAGACCTTTTAAATGTGCTGACTGTGAGAAGAGTTTTAAAAGTAACAAGAATTTACTGGTACACCAACGCACTCACACAGGGGAGAGGCCCTTCATCTGCTCCGTGTGTGGGAAGGGATTCACTCAATTATCAATCCTCCTGAGACACCAACTTGTTCATACTGATCAGAGGAGTTTTAATTATGCTGACTGTGAGAAGATCTTTAAAAGTAAACAATCTGCTGAAACACCAGCGAGTTCACACTGAAACAGAATCATAGAATTTACAGTGCAGAAGAAGGGCATTTGGCCCATCGAGTGAATCATAGAATTTACAGTGCAGAAGGAGGCCACTCGGCCAATCGAGTCTGCACCGGCTCTTGGAAAGAGCACCCTACCCAAGGTCAACACCTCCACCCTATCCCCATAACCCAGCAACCCCACCCAACACTAAGGGCAATTTTGGACACTAAGGGCAATTTATCACGGCCAGTCCACCTAACCTGCACATCTTTGGACTGTGGGAGGAAACCGGAGCACCCGGAGGAAACCCACAGAAACACTGTGACAACGTGCACACTCCGCACAGTGACCCAAGCCGGGATTCAAACCTGGGACGCTGGAGCTGTGTAGGAACAGTGCTAACCACTGTGTTACCAAGGGTCAGTGCAGACGCGATGTGCCGAATGGCCTGGTCTGCACTGTAAATGATACGATTCTGGAAGTTGTACGATAAACAGTTTAGTGAGAATTGCGACAAAGGAGCAAAGGGTAAGTCTCACAGACAAGATGAGCGCTGAGAGAGCATGATGGGAAATAGCAGGAAAAGAGGGGAAAGATGTGAGTTCAGAATTTGGACAAGAAAGGTCTTCGAGGCAGTTTTACTGAGTGGTTTAGTGGAAGAGGAGCTGTAGAATCAGCTGATCGGATTGTTTCAATGGGTGAGGTTTTCCAGCCCTTCCGGCTGGCTGGATCTTCCAGTCCCACAGATCTCTCGGTCTGCTGTTCCGGTTCATTGGCTGTCTCATTGGGTTCGCTGTAGGCCTCTTGGGGTCTATGGAAAAACTCCCGGTGCCTCATTCGCCTGATGAATTCCCTGGAGTGGAGAAACTATGACATCTTCTTCGCAGCCTTCGACACGTCATCGATGAAGACAAACATCTTGCCAAGGCCATCAACACTGCTTGCCTCCAAACAACGGCACAACCTCAAACAGACCATTGATTGCAGCAAACTACCCAGCATTCAGGAGAACAGCAATCATGACACCACACAACTCTGCCATGGCAACCTCTGCAAGACGTGCCAGATCATCAACATGGGTACCACCATTACACGTGAGAACACGTGTAATGGTGCGACTCGGGTAACGTTATCTACCTCATACTCTGCAGCAAAGGATGTCCCGAGGCGTGGTACATTGGCGAGGCCATGCAGACGCTGCGACAACGGACGAACGGACATCGCGCAAAAATTGCCAGGCAAGAATGTTCCCTTCCAGTCGGGGAACACTTCAGCAGTCAAGGGCATTCAGCCTCTGATCTTCGGGTAAGCATTTGGCCTTCAGGATGCACGGCAACGCAGAATGGCCGAGCAGAAACTGATAGCCAAGTTCCGCACACGTGAGTACGGCCTCAACCGGGACCCTGGATTCTTGTCACAGTACATGCGCTTGCAAAGTCCTACCAACTGTCCTGGCTTGAGACAATTCACACCTCTTTAACCTGTGATTATCCCTCTCTCCAGTTGCACCGTATGGACCTGTAAAGACTTAATTACCTGCAAAGACTCGCATTCAAAGTATCATTTTGCATCATTGAATTTTTCTGCATATAGAACATACAGCGCAGAAGGAGGCCAATCAGCCCATCGAGTCTGCACTGACCCACTTAAGCCCTCACTTCCACCCTATCCCTGTAACCCAATAACCCCTCCTAACCCTTTTGGACACTATGGGCAATTTAGCATGGTCAATCCACCTAACCTGCACGTCTTTGGACTGTGGGAGGAAACCGGAGCACCTGGATGAAACCCACGCAGACACTGGGACAACGTGCAGACTCCGCACAGACAGTGACAGCGGGGAATCGAACCTGGGATCCTGGCGCTGTGAAGCCATAGCGCTATTCACTTGTGCTACCGTGCTATCCATCTGTGTTTGTGGAACTCACATGTTCACTGACCTGAGGAAGGAGCTACACTCCAAAAGCCAGTGATTCGAAACAAACCTTGTTGGACTTTAACCTGGTGTTGTAAGACTTCTTACTGTGCCCACCCCAGTCCAACGCTGGCATCTCCACATCATAAATCAGAAGCATTTAATGCTTCGGCCAATTTCGAATCAGACACCTTTCACTCGTTAGGTGAATGTGATAACCTCTACGCTACAGAAACAGCTGGCAGCACAGTACACAATGGCCCTGTGCAACATGCAACTGCACAGTCTTGCTGCAGCTTTCAATGCTTCAGCTGAGAGGTGTTGTTGAAAACTCACCACTGTTCTTAGAATTCCCTCTGTACCAAAAAGGGTCGATATTCTAAATGGCGAAAAGGGATTCTGACTCCCTGACTCCGATGCAAGCTTTGCTAGGTGCTATTCAGGTCAAACTATATTTTCAAATTATCCCCGGTATAACCCATACCTTCACCGAAGAATTTTACCTACTTACCCCTCAGTAGCATTGATATCCTGGGTCCTGCGTTGCTGAGTAAGTAAAGTAGGCTAATAACCATTGTTTCAGGTTAAAACTTTTAAGTTATTTTATTATTATTCTTTTATTTTCGAAGATGCAATCACTGTCTTTACAGAAAAGTAAAAAGATCTTGCTTCTGGATCCTTCTGGTTGGTTGAAGGGACCTTCAGGCCCAACTTGACAATCAACCTTCTTTTTAAAATCTGGTCTTCTTTAAATGTCTTCGCTGGTGAGCTTGGTTGCCATGTCCTATCTTTCCCATGTACCGAGCTGTGAGAGCTGGCTATCTCTGAGCTGACTCTGCCTCCTCTTTAAATTCTAGTCTTCCTTAGATGTATTAGCTGTTTTAGCTCGGCTGCTATGTCTTATCTTTCCAATGACCGAGCTGACTGCTTGCTTCTCTTGTTCGTTCTCTGCTTCTCTCTCTCTCCCTCTGCTTCTGCTAGTTCCTGTTCTGCTCTCTGGGTTTATATTCTCTTTCTAACAGTTATTAAGTTTTTATGACTTTATTGTAAAGTAACTTTTATTTCACTTTGATTGTTAAAAGTATCTTTGATCTAAACATTCTAATACAACTAAGTATTCATTTTGACATGACCTCACCTCTCAGGTCTCTGATTACATTGTTTCCTTTCTGATGTTCAAAGTTCCTTTGTGATATTCAAAAATGCTTTGGTTTCAATATGTGTTACTTTTAATTCCTGTCATTTCTATAGTTTTATTTTCCAATTGTGTCCCCAGCTCATAATTTTGATTTTGGCTTTAAATTATGTTTCTCGTAGACTGATAGTCTCCAATTTTCTTTAATTTACCTGATATCGGCAGCACCTCACACCTAGAATTATAAACAAATTCAACTGAACCTCATCCTTTCCAGCTGCTTACTAAGAGAGTTAATTTCAATGACGGTGTGAATCATTGCTTTTCGTGTAATGCTAAAATCCACTTGGTTATAACTTGAAAGGTTTACATTTATCATCTAGCTCAATTGAAACCCTCATCCATGCTTTTCCAGATGCTTACTAAAATAGTTACTTTCAATGAAGTTGTGAACCATTTGTTTTTAGCTTCATACAAAAATCCTGTGTTTGCTAAGCCTGTTTGGGAGAAAGAATCTGCATTTTATAATCCTGCTTTTTGCAGCTGCTGTTAACCCTTTGTGGCATCTTGCCCTACATTCTCTCATGTTTTTCTCAGACCACATATGCCAGACTTCCATGTTTCAAATGACACATCTTTCCATAAAATTAATTACAGAGGCCAGGTCACTGATTACATGAAGACAGTTTTTCCTTTAAACCAGATTTCTCAACTCATCAGGCCATAAGATATAGAACTTATATTGAACTTTAGCATTTGTTCAGTAAATATCTAACGGAACAATGCTCTCTGTTCAATCATTAATGCATCATTCTTAACTTCCGACAGACAATTTCCACCAATTTTACTCAATATTTGTTTCATTATTCAATGTGGAATATCAGTTTATTTGTTTGTTATATATGAATTCATTTTGAATTGAATGGGTCTCGAGTCTTCACTCTGAAATATTTGCCATAGAATTGCAAACATGACTGGCCAACAAACGAAAGTGTGTCACTGGGTAACAGAAATCCCATGGTGCTTTGTTCAGTTTGACCACACTCAGCCTTTGAACAAAGTCAAATATAGTTAAATGGAAGCGAATTGTGAATTCTGTGTTGCTTATATTTGACCCCTCTGTGTTTTGGTGTGAAACATTCTGCAGCCTAAATACCGTTCATGTATAAGAAAGGAGGGGTGACAGCAAATCCGCACTGAGCCTGGATTTCCTCATCTCCGAGTAGCTTTTCCTGTTTCTCCATCATTAAGGCCGAATCTTTCAAAAATGTGGTTCAGTTAAATCTCTTAACATTTCCTCAAATTCAGTTACAGTATTGTTTGTGTCTGTCTATATAAGCTGTCTAGATATGTTTCAGATGGCGATTAACATATTAATCTACGTCTACAAATCCATTAAATTCTTTTGTGAACTGAGCAAACTGCCAAGATCCGCACTTTGTTTTTTCATGTATGGAACGATCTGTCTGGACTGTACGCAGAACAATACTTTTCACTGTACCTCAGTACACGTGACAAATCAAATCCAATCAAAGAGACAGTTTCTTACTCGTCTTCAGATTGAACAATGAGCCGCCTAAAAAATTATTCATTCACGGGAGGTGGGCGTCACTGTCTAGACCAGCAATTACTGCTCATTCCAATTGCCCATGAACTGCGTGTCTTGTGAGGCTATTTCAGAGGGCACTTACAGATCAACCACAACATTGCTGTGGATCTGGAGTCACGTGTAGCCAGGCCACATAAGGAGAGCAGATTTCTTGAAGGACATTAGTGAACCAGATGAGTTTTCACAACAATCCAAATGTCATCATTAGACTTTTAATTCGAGACTTTTATTCAATTTCAGCATCTGTCCTCGGCAGATTCGATCCCAGATCCCCAGAGCATTAATCTGGGTCTCTGGAGTATTCGCCCAGTAACAATTCCATTACTCCAATGCCTAGCCCACATATTCTTGGCAGAATATGGTGTCTCGTGTTGTGTTCTGTGATCTTGTATTGCAATGATTCTACAGAACCGCTGGGGAATTAGCCAGAACGATGATTTATTAATGTACACGTGGTAATGTAACGATCAGAATGCTACACAGACTAAGTTATCACAGAGTTACATTAGAGTCTCTTGGAACTACCCTTATGTGCGACTGGCCTCGTGTATGCCTGATAACCTTCTGCTGGTAGCCGGATGTCACCTATGTCACCGGATGTCAATATAATTACCCAATACACCAATTCACTAATGATAATCAATGTTCACTACTGAATAAACTTGAATTTAATTGTTTTTTGCGATGAAATCAATACATAGTTAATATAGAAAAGGTACAGAAGGTGAAATGGCTGCAGAATGGCACATGTTAGAGGTATAAAAGGGCTTCCTTGACCTTATTACTAAGGCCAGTGAATACACTATGAAAATAACAATTTAAGAGCAGCAAGGTGGCGCAATGGTTAGCACTGCTGCCTCACGCCGTCGAGGTCCTAGGTACGATCCCCTGGGTGACTGCCATGTGGAGTTTGCACATTCTTCCCGTGGTTTTGTAGGTCTCACCCCAACAACACATAGATGTGCAGGGTAGGTGGATTGGCCACGCTAAATTGTTCCTTAATTGGAAAAACTGAATTGGGTACTCTAAATTTTTTTTATATAATGAAAATAACAATTTTAAAATAAATGTGATTACACATACGTACTTACAGTTTCCTACATTACAACAGTGAAAATGTTTCAAAAGTACTCCATAGGCTTTAAAACACTTTAGGAGGTCCAGTGGGAGTGAGAGGTTTTATAGAAATGTACATTTGTTCTAATTGTTCGCAAATGAGGATATATTACACTCGGTGTCTTCACCAATTTATTGGTAAAGATTGAGTCTTAATTTTGTCTAATAACCACGTAATTGACACCATTTTAAATACTCTGTGAGCCTCCAGACATACCATATGCACAATTATTTGTTGTAAAAACAGCGAGTTGTTGTGATTTGGAATGCACTGTCCATAAATGGTGCTGGAATCTCATTGGACTGTAACTTCCAAAAGGGAATTTCGTACATTCTGAAAAAAACAATAGTCGAACGATGGGATTAAATGGGTCGCTGAACAAAGAGCTGGCATGGGAAAAATGGGCCAAATAGACTCCTCTGTGCTCTTGCAGGCTTGTGTACATGCAAAGGGAGTGGTAACAACCTGGAACCTACTGCCTATGAGAGTAGGAGATGCAGAGATGACAAAAGGATTTCAATAGGAAATTGGACAGGCACTGAGAGAAATAAACACACAGGGATTTGGGGAAAGAACAAGGCAATGGACAGACTGGCTTCCTCCACAGGGAGCCGACACGGTCCCAAAGGGCTGAATGGCCCCATTCCCACCCTTCAGATGCTGTGATCTCAGGAGAGAAATTCAGCTGCTCCAGTCACTCCAACTAACTGGAGTCCCTCATCTCTGGTGCCGTTCACGTAAATGTCCTCTACACCCTCTCTTAGAACTTCACATCTTTCCTAAAGTACCCATATATAGGGTTCCATTGCAGAGGAATAGAATTGAAAAGCACGGAGGAAATGTTCAACTTGTTTAAAACGATGGTTCGACTACACTGGGAGCTCTGTCAACATTAGTGATTACCATTAAGGAAAAGGAAATAGAGGCACTGGATAAGGTGCAACAAAGATTCATAATATACAGAACTGAGAGCATTTATTACTCAGGAAAGGCTGGGGCTGCTTTTTTCTGGAAAAGAGAAGACTGATGGGTGACCTGATGGAAGTCTTTCAGATTATGAAGGGATTCAATAATCCAATAGGAATTTCAATAGACACCTCTTCACCCAGCGAGTGACGAGAATGTGGAACTCGTTACCACAGCGAGTGGTTGAGGTGAACAGCATGAATACATTGAATGTAAAGCTTGATACATACATGAGGGAAAGAGGAATAGAAGGAGATGCTGATTGGGGGAGGTAGGGAGATGTAGAGGGGTGGGTGGAGGGTCATGTGGAGCACAAATACTGACAGTGGCTATGGCTAACCTCAGCCAGTATGGGAATTTAACCTGTAATGTTGGTGTCACTCAGCACGAACCAGCCATCCGAGCTAACCGATTCCCATGTAAATCTGGAATAATTCCTTCAATGTTAGCGATTTCCTGTCTCCCACCATACTATTTAATGTAGCTTCCCAGTGCACCTCAGACAACTTCCCCCTCACACCCTGATAGTTTTATTCTGTGAGAAGCACCAAGATAAATTAAACAAAAGAACCATGTAACCACCATAGCCCATCTTCATGGCAATGTGGCACTGCGGGTTTGCAAACAGAAATAGTAATGAAACATCTTCTAACCTCCAAACACCCTTTTACTCTTTGATCCTTGTGAAATGTGAAACCAGATATTTGCAAGAAGGCTCAGAGAGAATCAGCCCACTGGAGACGAAGCCGTGAGACCGGCCAGTCCTGGATGTAATTGAGAACAGAAACAATAACAGCAGAATCCAATCCCTGTAATCAGTTGTGAACTTGTTGGGTGTCTCAGGAAATGCGATGAATTACAAAATCCCTTCGCACATTGAGAGCAGGTGAACGGCCTCTCCCCAGTGTGAACTCCCTGGTGTGACTGCAGACGGCATAACCGAGTGAAGTGTGTAAATAGAGGTGAACATCATGAGTTATGGGGGTGACACCCACGCAGACACTTGGAGAACGTGTCTCCACACGGACAGTGACCTGGGGCCAGGATTGAACACTGGTCCTCAGACCGCAGTGCTAACCACTGTGTCACCTAATGATTTAGATCAGGGAACAAAATGCAATATCTCCAAATGTGCAGATGACACAAGTTGCGTGGGAGGGTGAGCTGTGAGGAAGATGCAGAGATCCTTCAGTGTGATTTGCACAAGTCGAGTGAGTGGGCAAATGAATGGCAGATACAGTATAATTTGGAGAAATGCTAGATTATCCAGTTTGGTAGCAAAACGAGAAGGCAGACAATTATCTGAATTGTCATAAATAGGAGATGGAAATGTGCAACGAGACCTGGGTATCCTTGTACACCAGTCACTGAAGGTAAGCATGCAGCTACAGCAGGTGGTAAATGGTATTCTAGCCTTCATTGCGAGCGGATAGGAGTACAGGAGCAGGAATATCTTACTGTCATTATACAGGGCCTTGGCAAGGCCATACCTGGAATATTGTGAGAATATTTTGATCTCTTCATCTAAGGAAGGATGTTCTTGCTCTAGAGGGAGTGCAGCGAAGGTTTACAAGACTGATTCCTGGGATGGTGGGACTGACGTATGAGAGATTGAATCAGTTAGGATTGTATTCACTGGCAGCATGTGGTACAGTGGTTAGCACTGGGTTTGAATCCTGGCCCTGGGTCACTGTCCGTGTGGAGTTTGCACATTCTCCCCATGTCTGCATGTGTTTCACCCCACAACACAAAGATGTGCAGGTTAGGTGGATTGGCCACACTAAATTGCCCCTTAATTGGAAAAGAAAAATAATTGGCTACTCTAAATTTTTTTTAAAGGATTGTATTCACTGGAGTTCAGAAGAATGAGGGGGGGGGGGAAATATAAATCTATAAAATTCTAGCAGGACTTGACAGGGAAGATGCAGGAAAAATTTTCCCGATGGTGGGAGTGTACAGAACGAGAGATCGCAGTCTGAGGATACGGGGGAGACCATTTAGACAGAGATGAGTAATTTCTTCATCCAGAGAGTGGTGAGCCTGTGGGATTTAAAGGAAATAGTTGAGGCCAATACATGTTTTCAGGAAGCAGTTCGATATAGTACTGAGGGCGAAGGGAATCAAAGGATGTTGAGGGGAAATCGGGATTAAGCTATTCAGTTGGATGATAAACCATGATCATAATGAATGGCAGAGCAGGCGCAAAGGGCCAAATGCTCTCATCCTGCTCCTATTTTCTATGTTTCTATGTAATCCCTTCCCACACTGAGAGCAGGTGAATGGCTTCTC
>NW_024056011.1:829358-939049 GCF_902713615.1 Scyliorhinus canicula | reverse complement strand
AACAGCGAGTTGTTGTGATTGTGGAATGCACTGTCGATAATGGTGCTGGAATCTCATTGGACTGTAACTTCCAAAAGGGAATTTGGTACATTCCGAAAAAAACAATAGTCGAACGATGGGATTAAATGGGTCGCTGAACAAAGAGCTGGCATGGGAAAAATGGGCCAAATAGACTCCTCTGTGCTCTTGCAGGCTTGTGTACATGTAAAGGCAGTGGTAACAACCTGGAACCTACTGCCTATGAGAGTAGGAGATGCAGAGATGACAAAAGGATTTCAATAGGAAATTGGACAGGCACTGAGAGAAATAAACACACAGGGATTCGGGGAAAGAACAGGGCAATGGACAGACTGGCTTCCTCCACAGGGAGCCGACACGGTCCCAAAGGGCTGAATGGCCCCATTCCCACCCTTCAGATGCTGTGATCTCAGGAGAGAAATTCAGCTGCTCCAGTCACTCCAACTAACTGGAGTCCCTCATCTCTGGTGCCGTTCACGTAAATGTCCTCTACACCCTCTCTAAGAACTTCACATCTTTCCTAAAGTACCCATATATAGGGTTCCATTGCAGAGGAATAGAATTGAAAAGCACGGAGGAAATGTTCAACTTGTTTAAAACGATGGTTCGACTACACTGGGAGCACTGTCAACATTAGTGATTACCATTAAGGAAAAGGAAATAGAGGCACTGGATAAGGTGCAACAAAGATTCATAATATACAGAACTGAGAGCATTTATTACTCAGGAAAGGCTGGGGCTGCTTTTTTCTGGAAAAGAGAAGACTGATGGGTGACCTGATGGAAGTCTTTCAGATTATGAAGGGATTCAATAATCCAATAGGAATTTCAATAGACACCTCTTCACCCAGCGAGTGATGAGAATGTGGAAACTCGTTACCACAGCGAGTGGTTGAGGTGAACAGCATGAATACATTGAATGTAAAGCTTGATACATACATGAGGGAAAGAGGAATAGAAGGAGATGCTGATTGGGGGAGGTAGGGAGATGTAGAGGGGTGAGTGGAGGCTCATGTGGAGCATAAAACTGACATGGACCATGGCTAACCTCAGCCAGTATGGGAATTTAACCTGTAATGTTGGTGTCACTCAGCACGAACCAGCCAACCGAGCTAACCGATTCCCATGTAAATCTGGAATAATTCCTTAAATATTAGTGATTGCTTGTCTCCCACCATACTATTTAATGTAGCTTCCCAGTGCACCTCAGACAACTTCCCCCTCACACCCTGATAGTTTTATTCTGTGAGAAGCACCAAGATAAATTAAACAAAAGAACCGTGTAACCACCATAGCCCATCTTCATGGCAATGTGGCATGATTTTGCGGGTTTGCAAACAGAAATAGTAATGAAACATCTTCTAACCTCCAAACACCCTTTTACTCTTTGATCCTTGTGAAATGTGAAACCAGATATTTGCAAGAAGGCTCAGAGAGAATCAGCCCACTGGAGACGAAGCCGTGAGACCGGCCAGTCCTGGATGTAATTGAGAACAGAAACAATAACAGCAGAATCCAATCCCTGTAATCAGTTGTGAACTTGTTGGGTGTCTCAGGAAGTGCGATGAATTACAAAATCCCTTCGCACATTGAGAGCAGGTGAACGGCCTCTCCCCAGTGTGAACTCCCTGGTGTGACTGCAGACGGCATAACCGAGTGAATTGTGTAAGTAGAGGTGAACATCATGAGTTATGGGGGTGACACCCACGCAGACACTTGGAGAACGTGTCTCCACACGGACAGTGACCTGGGGCCAGGATTGAACACTGGTCCTTAGACCGCAGTGCTAACCACTGTGTCACCTAATGATTTAGATCAGGGAACAAAATGCAATATCTCCAAATGTGCAGATGACACAAGTTGCGTGGGAGGGTGAGCTGTGAGGAAGATGCAGAGATCCTTCAGTGTGATTTGCACAAGTTGAGTGAGTGGGCAAATGAATGGCAGATACAGTATAATTTGGAGAAATGCTAGATTATCCAGTTTGGTAGCAAAACGAGAAGGCAGACTATTATCTGAATTGTCATAAATAGGAGATGGAAATGTGCAACGAGACCTGGGTATCCTCGTACACCAGTCACTGAAGGTAAGCATGCAGCTACAGCAGGTGGTAAATGGTATTCTAGCCTTCATTGCGAGCGGATAGGAGTACAGGAGCAGGAATATCTTACTGTCATTATACAGGGCCTTGGCAAGGCCGTACCTGGAATATTGTGAGAATATTTTGATCTCTTCATCTAAGGAAGGGTGTTCTTGCTCGGGTGGAAGTGCAGCGAAGGTTTACCAAACTCATTCCTGGGATGGTGGGACTGACGTATGAGAGATTGAAACAGTTAGGATTGTATTCACTGGCAGCATGTGGCGCAGTGGTTAGCACTGGGACTGCGGTGCTGAGGACCCGGGTTTGAATCCTGGCCCTGGGTCACTGTCGTTGTGGAGTTTGCACATTCTCCCCACGTCTGCGTGTGTTACACCCCCACAACCCAAAGATGTGCTGGGTAGGTGGATTGGCCACGCTAAATTGCCCCTTAATTGGGAAAGAAAAATAATTGGCTACTCTAAATTTTAAAAAAAGGATTGTATTCACTGGAGTTCAGAAGAATGAGGGGGGAGGGGGAGGAGATATCTCATATAAATCTATAAAATTCTAACAGGACTTGACAGGGTAGATGCAGGAAAGATTTTCCCGATGGTGGGAGTGTACAGAAAGAGAGGTTGCAGTCTGAGGATACGGGGTGGACCATTTAGGACAGAGATGAGTAATTTCTGCACCAAGAGAGTGGTGAGCCTGTGAAATTTGTGACCACAGGAAATAGTTGAGGCCAACACATTGTATGTTTTCAGGAAACAGTTCGATATAGTACTGAGGGCGAAGGGGATCAAAGGATGTTGAGGGGAAAATCGGGATTAGGCTATTAAGTTGGATGATAAGCCATGATCATAAAGAATAGCAAATCTATGTAATCCCTTCCCACACTGAGAGCAGGTGAATGGCTTCTCTCCAGTGTGAACTTGCTGGTGTGTCTGCAGACTGGATAACTGTGTGAATCCATTCCCACAGAGGGAGCAGGTGAATGGCTTCTCCCCAGTGTGAACTCGCTGGTGAGTCTGCAGGATAAGCTGGCACCCCTGATGATGGAGATATTTGAGGAGGCGATAGGGGAGGGGGTGTTACCACAAACTTTTCGGCAGTCATCGATTTCCCTGTTGCTTCGACGGAGTGTAGGTTGTATGGGCCCATATCACTTTTAAACGTGAATGCAAACGTATTAGCAAAGGAACTGGCAGGTCGGCAGGAGGAGTGCCTCCTGAAGGTGATAGGTGAAGATCAGACGGGGTTTGAGAGAGGGAGGCAGCTCTTTTCAAACGTTAGATGGGTACAGTAGTCCCCCTTTATAACGCGGGTGTTGGGGTCCAAGACAGCCACCCGCGTTGCATCCGAGCCGCGGATATCCACAATGGGGGTTTTAAATTTATTTAAATATCTATGCTAGCGCTTCCCATTGAGAGTCTACGGGGGGCGGGGGGAGAGGTCAGACCCCCGTAGACTCACAATGGGAAGCGCTAGCATAGATTTTTAAATAAATTTAAAACCCCCATCGTGGATCTAATTAAAACAGTGTCAATTTCAGCGGCCGGCTCACTTTGATCCGGAGAGGGAAGCTGCTCTCTCACTGAAACAATCAGCCGGCCGCTGAAATTGACACTGCCGGCTGCTCTCTCCCTCCAATCCAACTTTTAAGTTTTAATGTTTCTGATTGGAGGGAGAGAGCAGCCGGCAGTGTCAATTTCAGCGGCCGGCTGATTGTTTCAGTGAGAGAGCAGCTTCCCTCTCCGGATCAAAGTGAGCCGGCCGCTGAAATTGACACTGCCGGCTGATTGGAGGGAGAGAGCAGAGAACACAGGAGGAGGTCATACGGGCCTCTGCAAGACCAGCATGGTCTCACATCGCCCCTCCCCTCTGTAGCTGGGGTTCAGGCTGTGGCTGCTGGGGTACAGGCTGTGGCTCCTGGTGTAGAGGCCGTGGCTGCTGGGGTGCAGGCTGTGGCTCCTGGTGTAGAGGCCGTGGCTGCTGGGGTACAGGCTGTGGCTGCTGGGGTACTGTGGCTGCTGGGGTTCAGGCTGTGGCTCCTGGGGTACAGGCCGTGGCTGCTGGGCTTCAGGCTGTGGCTGCTGGGGTTCAGGCTGTGGCTGCTGGTGTAGAGGCCGTGGCTGCTGAGGTACAGGCTGTGGCTCCTGGTGTAGAGGCCGTGGCTGCTGGGCTTCAGGCTGTGGCTGCTGGGGTACTGTGGCTGCTGGGGTACTGTGGCTGCTGGGGTACAGGCCGTGGCTGCTGGGCTTCAGGCTGTGGCTGCTGGGGTACTGTGGCTGCTGGGGTTCAGGCTGTGGCTCCTGGTGTAGAGGCCGTGGCTGCTGGGCTTCAGGCTGTGGCTGCTGGGGTACTGTGGCTGCTGGGGTTCAGGCTGTGGCTCCTGGGGTACAGGCCGTGGCTGCTGGGCTTCAGGCTGTGGCTGCTGGGGTACTGTGGCTGCTGGGGTACAGGCCGTGGCTGCTGGGCTTCAGGCTGTGGCTGCTGGGGTACTGTGGCTGCTGGGGTACAGGCCGTGGCTGCTGGGGTACAGGCCGTGGCTGCTGGGGTGCAGGCCGTGGCTGCTGAGGTACAGGCTGTGGCTGCTGGGTACTGATTGGAGGGAGAGAGCAGCCGGCAGTGTCAATTTCAGCGGCCGGCTGATTGCTTCAGTGAGAGAGCAGCTTCCCTCTCCGGATCAAAGTGAGCTGGCCGCTGAAATTGACACTGCCGGCTGCTCTCTCCCTCCAATCAGAAACATTAAAACTTAAAAGTTGGATTGGAGGGAGAGAGCAGCGGGCAGTGTCAATTTCAGCGGCCGGCTGATTGTTTCAGTGAGAGAGCAGCTTTCCTCTCCGGATCAAAGTGAGTCGGCCGCTGAAATTGACACAATTGACAGTTGGGGTCCATAAGCCCCCCCGCGGTATATCGCGAACCGCGGTATTGCGGAGTGCGGTATAACGGGGGACTACTGTATTGAACGTGGTTATGGCAGTGGACGGCGAGAAAGCGTTTGACCGAGTAGAATGGGGGCTCTTGATAGCAGTTCTGGAGCGGTTTGGGATTGGTCCACGATTTGTAGACTGGGTAAAGCTAGTGTATAAGGAGCCAGGGCCAGTGTCCGCACAAAAACATCAACTCGAGATACTTTTCTCTCCACCGTGGGACTAGACAGGGGTGTCCTATGTCCCCCCTGCTGTTTGCACTCGCGATTGAGCCGTTGGCCATCGCGTTAAGAGGTTTGGGGGGTATGGAAAGGGACAGTTTGGGAGCGGGGTGAATAGAGCACAGGGTGCGCTTGTGTGCCGATGACTTGTTATTATATGTGTCGGAACAGAGTGTGTCAAGAGGGGGAATATTGGAGCTGCTTTGGATGTTTTGAGTTTTTCTCGAGGTACAAATTAAACCTCGACAAACGGAGCAGTTAAACAGCCTCTCCCCAGTACCGCTCCCACATGTGGGCGACACGGTAGCACAGTGGTTAGCATTGTTGCTTCAAAGCTCCAGGGTCACAGAATTCCTGGCTTGGCTTACAGTCTGTGCGGAGTTTGCACGTTCTCCCCATGTCTGCGTGGGTTAACCCCGGGTGCTGCAGTTTCCTCCCACAAGTCCAAAAATGTGTAGATTAGATGGATTGGGCATACTAAAATGACCTTAGTGTCCAAAAAGGTGAGGTGGGATTATGGGTCAGGTTGGATGTATGGGCTTAAGTACGGTGCTCTTTCCAAGGGCCGGTGCACTCGATGGGTCGAATGCCGTCCTTCTGCACTGTAAATTCTATGATTCGGTTTCTGTGTGAACTCGCTGGTGTTTCCGCAGATGCTGTTCACTTTTAAATCTTTTTTCACAGTCAGAACATTTAAAAGGTTTCTGATCAGTGTGAACATGTTGGTGTGTCATCAGGTTGGATGACTGAGTAAATTTCTTGTCACACACGGGGCAAGAATATGGTCTCTGCCCAGTGTGAACTCGCTGGTGTTGCAGAAGGTGGGATGACCGAGTGAATCCCTTCTCGCACACGGAGCAGGTGAACGGCCTCTCTCCAGTGTGAGTGTGTTGATGTGTCAGTAAATCCTTTCTGCTTTTGAAACTCTTTTCACAGTCAGCACATTTAAAAGGTCTCTGATCAGTATGGACAAGTTGGTGTCTCAGGAGGATTGATGACTGAGTGAATCCCATCCCACACTGGGAGCAGGTGAATGGCCTCTCCCCAGTGTGAGTGCGTTGATGTCTCAGTAAATCCTGTTTACTTTTAAAACTCTTCTCACAGTCAGCACATTTAAAAGGTCTCTCATCAGTATGAACAAGTTGGTGTTCCAGGAGGTGGGATGACCGAGTGAATCCCTTCCCACACACGGAGCAGGTGAATGGCCTCTCCCCAGTGTGAGTGCGTTGGTGTCTCAGTAAATCCTTTTTACTTTTAAAACTCTTCTCACAGTCAGCACATTTAAAAGGTCTCTGATCAGTATGAACAAGTTGGTGTGTCATGAGGTGTGATGGCTGAATGAATCCCTTCCCACACACGGAGCAGGTCAATGGGTTCTCTCCAGTGTGAGTGAGTTGATGCGCCCGTAATTCTGTTCTGCTTTTAAAGCTCTTCTCACAGTCAGCACATTTAAACGGTCTCTGGTCAGAGTGGACCCGATGGTGAGCCCGGAGTTTTGATGAAGCATTAAATCTCTTCCCACATTCCAGACAGGTGAATGGCCTCTCCCCGGTGTGAGTGCGTTGATGTAACAGTAAACTATTTCTGCTTTTAAAGCTCTTCTCACAGTCAGCACATTTATAAGGTCTCTGATCAGTATGAACAAGCTGGTGTGACAGGCGGTGGGATGACAGAGTGAATCCCTTCCCACACACTAAGCAGATGAATGGCCTCTCCCCAGTATGAATACGTTGATGTGTCAATAAATCCTTTCTGCATTTAAAGCTCTTTCCACAGTCAGCACATTTAAACGGTCTCTGATCAGTATGAACAAGTTGGTGTGTCAGGAGGGATGATGACCGAGTGAATCCCTTCCCACACACAGAGCAAGTGAATGGCCTCTCCCCAGTGTGAATACGTTGATGAGTTTCCAATTCAGACGGGGATTGGCATCCCATCCCACAGTCCCCACATTTCCACGGTTTCTCCATGGTTATCGACAAGTTATCACGTGTAGGTGGGATGCAGATTTGAGGTCACTATCAGATCAGCCGTGATGTTATTAAATGGTGGAACAGGCTCACGGGGCTGAATGTCCAATTTCTGCTTCTTGATTCCTTTGGTACAAATGTCCTTATGTCTCTCCAACTTGAATCATCAGTTGAAGCCTGAGTGCAGTGTCTCCCTGATGTAAATGCTGCAATTTAATTTCATGCTGTGTGATTGGTTAAAGCACAGTTCCAGCTAACTGTGGAAAATTACTTAGATGCCCGTGTCTCGGTGCTTTTCCAATCATAGGGATTTTTGAAACTTTTTCCGAAAGACAAAACAGACAAACATTTCTCCTTGCTCGTTGAAAGGCCGGTCCTGATGAATCAAGTGACTCTGTCAGATCTCAACATGATGTTTGCAACTGCAAATATTCTGTAAAAGGAGATTACATTGAATTACTGTGAATATATATGATACAACCAGGCCATTCTGTCACAGATTCTGCGGCTGTCAATACTCGGCACATATCTCCGACTGTCACACCAATCAAATCTCAGCCTTTCAGCTGATTTTCGATTCCATTTTCTCTCATGTGCTTGTCCCGTTTCCTTTTGAAAACATCTCAGCACTTTCCTCAACTCCTTTCCATGGTAATGAGTTGCACATTCTGAACCCGTGATAAATAATTTTGTCTATATTATTCACTTGGATTTATTCGTAACTTTCTTGCTTTGATGACTTGTTGTTTATTGATGGTCACTCTCTCACATCGCCCCTCTCCAAACTACTGATAATTTAAAAGATTTATAGCAGGTCAATGCTTAATTTGTTGTTGTCGATAGAAAAAGCCCCCACTCCATTTATTCTTTCCTGAGAACTGTAATCTCTCATTTTACACAAGTCATCACTGTCAATGCAGGATAGAATTCACAAAGAGACAAACCTTTTTGTTGGGTTCAGTTTGTTGTGTGCAAATTCTCCAATTCTAACCCCCTGCAAAAGGAGTTTACAAAAGCGATCACTGTCAGTCCAGGATAGAAATTCTGAACAGGCAATTCTAGTTTCTCTGGAACATTTTTTTCTCTCTTTTTCCACCAAAGCTGTCAATCCCCGTCCCACACACCCCTCCTCCCTGGGCTGAAATCCAAACCCATCTCACCATCTGCACCATTTATTTCCTCCACTCCCAGTTTCCTGCAAACCAGGGAGCTGACAATGATGGTGAGGGGTTTGCTCCAGCTCACAATGCCCAGCGACTGATTGACGGCGGGTTCGGACCAATAGGGGCGGGCCTGGAAGACCGAACAAGTGCGGCTGGTCCTCCAGCCAATCAGAGTGATTGGGAGGCGGAGCAAAGCCGGGGCTCTCGCTCCTTCCGCATGCGCCCGGCCACCCGGGCCTGTCTCGGGGAAAAGCCCGAGCAGCTTTCGCCGATTCAGCTGCGATATCTGAGCTTCATATTCGGGGCTTGGGGCCTCTCCGGAGTGTTTATGAAGCCTCCCGCTGCACCCTCCGGCTCCATCCCTCCACCCACCCCATGACTCACCAAACCGAATTTGACCACCTCAGGATTTCCACCCGACCGCCTGAATAGTGAGACCTCAACGGTACTGCGCATTCTCCAGCTCACGTGATGGCCGCGCTCAGCCACGCCCCTCCTTCACACCGATTGGTTGGAGGACTCGCTGCAACCACTCGGTCCTGAAGACCCGCCCCTCTCTTTCTATTGGTCCAGAGCTGCCGTCAATCACTCCCTGGGCATGGTGAGCTGGAGTATGCGCAGTGCCGATGCTGGGCCCGGCCGGGGGTTTGCAGGGAACTGCGGCCTGCTCCCGGTGACAGACCTGAGTTAACGGCTGCCGTCTTTATAGAGGTTGCAAACCCGCAGGGGGCAAAATATCAGAGATAGAGTTTGTTGTGAAACCAATGGGATATTGTAAAACAGGAGGTCAGGGTTACAGTCAACAACAACAGCTTCTATTTATTTAACACCTTTAACATCATAAATCATCCCAGTCAACTTCACAGGAACATTATAAAACAAAGTGAGACACCCAGACACAAAAGGAGATATTAGGGCAGGTGACCAAGAACTTGGTCAAAGAGGATTATAGGGGAAAGGAACTTGCTGTGAATTAAGATATGGGTAGCAGACTTTTGGATGGCTTTAAGTTTCCAGAGGTAGAATGTGGGAGAGCAGACAGGTGGGTCATGAAATTGTCGAATCGGGAGGTGATGATGGTAAATTGCCTTAGTATCTAAAAAGGTTAGGGGGGTTACGGGGATAGGTGGAGGTGTGGGCTCAGCTAGCGTACTCTTTCCAAGGGCCGGTGCAGACTTGATGGGCCGAATGGCCTCCTTCTGCACTGTAAATTCTATGAGGTCAGAAGCTCATATTGGATCAAGTGTGAAACCAAGTTTACAAAGAGACTGGCTAAGTCTCAGACTGTTGCCGAGATGGATAGAGTCGGTATGCCAGGAATGGAGATTGGAGCAGGGACCGAACAGTGGATTCAGTCGTCTCCATATTTGATTGAGTTATTTAGTAAACAGAAAGAGAACCAGAATGAGCCCTAACTCTGATATCCGGTATAACTTAGTTCGAGAGGGAGAGGAAGAAGAAAGGTGTAATAATCCACAGGACGCAGGAGTCCTGTCACCACACCAATATTTATTGCCAATAACTAGATCCAAACAGTGCTGTTAGCATTCCAGTCAACTTAAGACTGCTCACAAAGCCTACACAGGTGCTTATATGGGCCCCCTCAATGAGCTATCATTGAGGGAGCTCATACTCCAATTGGCCAACCAATAATGCTAATTAGAGGTCATTACAAAAGGAAACATAAGAACTAGGAGCAGGAGTAGGCCATATGGCCCCTCGAGCCTGCTCCGCCATTCAATGAGATCATTGTTGATCTTTTATGGACTCAGCTCCACTTTCCGGCCCGAACACCATAACCCTTAATCCCTTTATTTTTCAAAAAACTATCTATCTTTACCTTAAAAACATTTAATGAAGGAGCTTCAACTGCTTCACTGGGGAAGGAATGCCATCGATTCACAACCCTTTGGGTGAAGAAGTTCCTCCTAAACTCAGTCCTAAATCTACTTCCCCTTATTTTGAGGCTATGCCCACTAGTTCCGCTTTCACCCGCCAGTGGGAACAACCTGCCCACATCTATCCTATCTATTCCCTTCATAATTTTATATGTTTCTATAAGATCCCCCCTCATCCTTCTAAATTCCAACGAGTACAGTCCCAGTCTACTCAACCTCTCCTCATAATCCAACCCCTTCAGCTCTGGGATTAACCTAGTGAATCTCCTCTGCACACCCTCCAGTGCCAGTACGTCCTTTCTCAGGTAAGGAGACCAAAACTGAACACAATCCTCCAGATGTGGCCTCACTAACACCTTATACAATTGCAGCATAACCTCCCTAGTCTTAAACTCCATCCCTCTAGCAATGAAGAACAAAATTCCATTTGCCTTCTTAATCACCTGTTGCACCTGTAACCAGCTTTTTGCGACTCATGCACGAGAATACCCAGGTCTCTGCACAGCAGCATGTTTTAATATTTTATTATTTAAATAATAATCCCTTTTGCTGTTATTCCCAACAAAATAGATAACCTCATATTTGTCAAAATTGTATTCCATCTGCCAGACCCGAGCCCATTCACTTAACCTATCCAAATCCCTCTGCAGACTTCTGGTATCCTCTGCACTTTTTGCTTTCCCATTCATCTTAGTGTCATCTGCAAACTTGGACACATTGCCCATGGTCCCCAACTCCAAATCATCTATGTAAATTGTGAACAATTGTGGGCCCAACACTAATCCCTGAGGAACACCACTAGCTACTGATTGCCAACCAGAGAAACACCCATTAATCCCCACTCTTTGCTTTCTGTTAATTGACCAATCTTCTATCTATGCTGCTACTTTACACTTAATGCAGCAACCTTTTGTGTGGCACCTTGTCAAAGGCTTTCTGGAAATCCAGATATACCACATCCATTGGCTCCCCGTTATCTACCGCTCTGGTAAAGTCCTCAAAAAATTCCACTAAATTAGTTAGGCACGATCTGCCCTCTATTAACCCATGCTGCGTCTGCCCAATGGGACAATTTCCATCCAGATGCCTCGCTATTTCTGGAAGAAACCCTGGAGGATTTGGAGAAACTACCTTCGCGATTGCTCATCAAATCTCCACATGGTCACTTCTGGGCACAAGGTTCACCTCTGTTATTCCAATTGGTCAGTCAGGGTCATTCAGATTAATGTCTCACAAGTCACAAATGAAGTGACTTATAAAGCATATTCTTACCTCTAATTATATAACTTTGGTAAAAGGATACAGAAATAATGATTGAATACTTTATTTGGATTTCAGCCCAGGGAGGAGGGAGAGTGTGTGGGACGGGGATTTACAGCTTTGGGGACAGAAGAGAGAGAAAAAAATGTTCCGCAGAAACTGGAATTAACTGTTCTGAATTTCTATCTTGTACTGATAGTGTGGCCTTTGTAAACTCCTTTTACAGGGCATTAGGAGAGGATTTTCAGACAGGAAACACAAACCAAATATCACATTAAGATCTGACAGCGTCACTCAATTGATCAGGACCTGAATATCCTCAGAATATAAATGAATTGAAAAATGTTTGTTCTGTTTGTGGGAAAATATTTGAAACATCAGTGTGACTGGAAAAGCACCAAGACACACACGCACCTGAGTGAGTGTGTTCCAGTGAACTGACTGTGGAAAGAGCTTTAACCAGTCACAGCCTGAAAAAACACACCATTCATTAAGGGGGGAAACCATACACGTGTTCTGTGTGAGGACCAAGCTTCACCTGATTGTCTAAAGAGGAAACGGACAAAGACACTGACTCCATGGAGATGCCGTCGAAACCGTGGGGTATGATTTTCGCTTAGGGGGTTTCCAAAATGCGAGAGGTCCCGGGTTCATATCCCGGACGAGCTCTGCAAAGCGCTTGACTGGGGAGGTGATGGTGTAGTGGTATTGTCACTGGATGAGTAATCCCGAGACCCAGCACAATTCTCTGAGAATGCAGGTTCAAACCCCACCATGGCAGATGCTTCATCGTGGCTTGTATTTGAACTTGAATCCAATAAATCAGAAGTAGCACAATGGTTAGCACAGTTGCTTCACAGCTCCACTGTCCCAGGTTCGATTCCCGCTTGGGGTCACTGTCTGTGCGGAGTCTGCGCATTCTCCTCGTGTCTGCGTGGATTTACGCCGGGTGCTCCGGTTTTCCCCCAGTCCAAAGATGTGCAGGTTTGGTGGGGTGGCCATGCTAAAGTGTCCAAATGGGTTAAGTGGTGTTACTGGGTCATGGGGATAGGGTGGAAGTGTGGGCTTGAGAAGGGCTCTTTCCAAGGGCCAGTGCAGACTCGATGTGCTGAATGGCCTGTTCTGCACTGTAAATTCTATGATTGTGGAAGTTGGATGTTAAACAGTTTTGTGAGAATTGGGTCAAAGGAGCAAAGAGTAAGTCTCACAGACAAGATGAGCTCTGAGAGAGCATGATGGGAGACAGCAGGAAAAGAGGGGAAAGATGTGAGTTCAGAATTTGGACAAGAAAGTCTTTGAGGCAGTTTTACTGAGTGGCTTAGTGGAAGAGGAGCTGTAGAATCAGCTCATTGGATTGTTTCAATGGGTGGGGTTTTCCAATCCTTCTTGCTGGCTGGATCTTCCAGTCCCACAGATCTCTCGGTCTGCTGTTCTGGTTCATTGAGTTTGCTGTAGGCCTCTTGGGGTCTGTGGAAAAACTCCCGGTGCCCCATTCACCTGATGAATTCCCTGGAGTGGAGAAACTACGACATCTTCTTCGCAGCCTTCAACACGTCATCGATGAAGATGAACATCTTGCCAAGGCCATCAACACTGCTTGCCTCCAAACAACCGCACAACTTCAAACAGACCATTGATTGCAGCAAACTACCCAGCATTCAGGAGAACAGCGATCATGACACCACACGACCCTGCCATGGCTCTGCAAGACGTGCCAGATCATCAACATGGGTACCACCATTACACGTGAGAACATGTGTAATGGTGTGACTCGGCCAACGTTATCGACTTCATACGCTGCAGGAAAGGATGTCCCGAGATTTGGGACATTGGCGAGGCCATGCAGACCCTGCGACAACATACGAACAGACATCGTGCAACAATCGCCAGGCAGGAATGTTCCCTTCCAGTCAGCGAACACTTCAGCAGTCAAGGGCATTCAGCCTCTGATCTTCGGGTAAGCGTTCGGCCTTCAGGACCGCACGACAATGCAGAATGGCCGAGCAGAAACTGATACCCAAGTTCCGCACACATGAGTACCGCCTTAAGTGGGACCCTGGATTCATGTTACATTACATGTGCTTGCGAAATCCTACCAACTGTCCTGGCTTGAGTCAATTCACACACCTTTAACCTGTGATTATCTCTCTCTCTAGTCGCACCGTATGTACCTATAAAGACTTAATTACCTGCAAAGACTCGCATTCAAAGCACCATTTTGCATCATTGAATTTTTCTACATATGTGTTTGAGGAACCCACATCATCTTTCACCTGAGGAAGGAGCTGCACTCCTTAAGCTAGTGATTCTAAACAAACCTGTTGGACTTTAACCTGGTGTTGTAAGATCTCTTACTGTGCCCACCCCAGTCCAACGCCGGCATCTCCACATCATAAATGAGAAGCATTAAATACTTTTGCCAGTTTTGAACCAGGCATCTTTTGCACGTTAGATGAATGTGATAACCTCTATACTGTACTACAGAAACAGCTGGCAGCACAGTACCCAATGGACCTGTGCAACATTCAACTGCACAGTCTTGCTGCAGCTTTCAATGTTCGGCTGGGAGGCCAGGTCACTGATTACATGAAGACAGCTGTTCCTTTAAAACAGATGTCTCAACTTGCAAGACCATAAGATATAGAACTGATATGGAACGTTAGCATTTGTTCAGAAAATATGGAACGGAACAATGCTCTCTGTTCAATCATTAATGCATCATTCTTATCTTCCTGCAGAAAATTTCCACCAATTTTACTCAATGTGTTTCATTCTTCAATATTGAACATCAGTATATTTATTTGTTATGTATGACTTCTTTTTTAATTGAATAGTCTTCGAGTCTCGAATCTTCACCCTGAATAACTCTGAAATATACACCATTGAATTGCAAACATTTTTTTTAATATAAAATGTTTTTTATTGAGTTTTCATATTTTATATCCAACAAATTACAAATTATTAGAAAAAAAAACAAAAACACGCAAAAATTAACATATTTACAGGTAAGCATCTTCGTAATAACAACTGTGGCCGCCCCCTTTAGCCGGCATACATATTTTACATTCCCCAATATGGCCGAGGCACATGTTTATAGGCATTTATTTACAGTTTGGTTTTGGGCCTTAGCTAGCCATCAAACCCCCATAACGAACCCGTAGCCCTCTTCCCCCCACACCCCGCTACCTTCCCCCGATTCCCGTCCATTTTCCCCTGATTCTTGGCCACCCGACTATTCTTCCTCTTGTACGTTGGCCACAAACAGGTCCCGGAACAATTGCATGAATGGCTCCCACGTTCTGTGTTTTTTCAATTTTTCAAGGTGGTTTCGTTAAATCTGACATTTCCTCTAATTCAGTTACAGTATCGTTTGTGTCTGTCTCTATGACCACACATTACCATTAGATATGTTTCAGATGGTGATTAAAATGTTAATCTGCGTCTACAAAGCCATTAAATTCTTTTGTGAACTGAGCAAACTTCCAAGATCCGCACTTTGTTTTTTCATGTATGGAACGATCTGTCTGGACTGTACACAGAACAATACTTTTCACTGTACCTCGGTACACGTGACAATAAATCAAATCCAATCAGAGACAGTTTCTTACTTGTCTTCAAATTGAAAAGAGTCGTCTTCAAAATTATTCATTCATGGGAGGAGGGCGTCACTGGCTGGACCAGCATTTACTGCTCATTCCAATTGCTCTTGAACCGTACCAGCCTCCCCGAACAGGCGCCGGAATGTGGCGACTAGGGGCTTTTCACAGTAACATCATTTGAAGCCTACTCGTGACAATAAGCATTTTCATTTTCAACTGTGTGTCTTGTGAGGCTATTTCAGAGGGCACTTAGAAATCAACCACAACATTGCTGTGGATCTGGAGTCATGTGTAGGACAGGCCACGTAAGGAGAGCAGATTTCCTGAAGGACATTAGTGAATCAGATGGGTTTTTACAAGATTTTATTCAATTTCATTATCTATCACAGATTCGATCCCAGATCCCCAGAGCATTAACCTGGATCTCTGGATTACTAGCCCAGTAACAATACCATTACACCACTGCCTAGCCCACAGTCTTGGCAGAATATGATGTCTTGTAATTTCTCAAAATTACAAGGAATTTATTTTTTCAAACAAATTCTGATAGTTCTGCTGTTTGAAACATTTTGGTTGACAGTGTTTATTTTTTTAAATAAAGATCTAGTCTTCACAAAATAATTTTCTCATACACCAATTCACTAATGATAATAACTGTTCACTACTGAATAATCATTGATTTAATTATTGTTTGTTGCTCTGAAATAAATACATTGTTAATATAGAAAAGGTACAGAAGGTGAAATGGCTGCATGAAGCCACATGTTAGAGGTATAAAAGAGCTTCCTTGACCTTGTTACTAATGACAGGGAATACACTATGAAAATAACAATTTTAGAACTAAATGTGATTATACATGCGTACTTACAGCTTCCTACATTACAACAGTGAATATATTTCAAAAGTACTCCATTGGCTTTAAAACACTTTTGGAGGTCCAGTGTTTGTGAGAGGTTTTATAGAAATGTACATTTATTCTAATTGTCTGCAAACTAGGATATATTACACTCGGTGCCCTCACCAGAATCATTGATAAAGATTGAGTCTTAATTTTGTGTAATAACCACGGCATTGATACCATTTTGAATACTCTGTGAAACTCCCGACACACCATATGCACATTTATTTTTTGTATAACACAGCGGGTTGTTGTGATTTGGAATACACTGTCTGTAAATGGTGCTGGAATCTCATTGGATTGTAACTTCCAAAAGATAATTTGGTACATTCTGAAAAAGAAAACAAAAAAGTCGTAATCTGGTATTGAATGGTCACTGTACAAAGAGCTGGCACGAGGAAAATGGGCCAAATAGACTCCTCTGTGCTCTAGGAGCCTTGTGTACAGGTAAAACGAGTGGTAACAACCTGCAACTTGCTGCCTTTGAGAGTAGGAAATGCAGATATGACGGAATGATTTCAATTGGAAATTGGACGGGCACTGAGAGAAATAAACCTGCACAGATTTGGGGATAGAACAGGGCAATGGACAGACTGGCTTCCTCCACAGAGAGTCAACATGGTCTCAAAGGGCTGAATGGCCCCATTCCCCACCCTCCACATGCTGTGATCTCAGGAGAGACAGCTACTCCAGCCGTTCCAACTACCTGGAGTCCCTTATCCCTGATGCCATTCTTGCACAATGGTTAGCACGGTTGCTTCACAGCATCAGGGTCCCAGATTCGATTCCCGGTTTGGGCCACTGTCTGCAGACTCTGCACGTTTTCCCCGTGTCTGCGTGAGTTTCCTCCCACAAGTCTCGAAAGATGTGCTTGTTAGCTGAATTGGAGATTCTGAATTCTCCCTCGGTGTACCCGAACAGGCGAGGAGTGTGACTACTAGAGGATTTTCACAGTAACTTCACTGCAGTGTTAATGTAAGCCTACCTGTGACAATAATAAAGATTATTATTATTGTAAATGTTCTCTACACCCTAAGAACTTCACATCTTTCCTGAAGTGTGGGATCCATATATAGAGTTCCATTCCAGAGTGATTGATTTGAAAAGCATGGAGGAAATGTCCAACTTGTTCAGTACCAGGGTGAGACGACACTGGGAGCACTATCAACATTGGTGATCTCCGTTTAGAAAAAGGAAATAGAGGCACTGGATAAGGTGCAACAAAGGTTCATAATATACAGAACTGAGAGCATTTAACACTCGGGAAAGGCTGGGGCTGCTTTTTTCTGGAAAAGAGAAGACTGATGGGTGACCTGATGGAAATCTTTAAGATTATGAAGGGATTCAATAGTCCAATAGGAATTTCAGTAGAAACCTCTTTACCCAGCGAGTGGTCAGAACGTGGAACTCGCTACCACAGCGAGTGGTTGAGGTGAAGAGCATAAATACGTTGAACGTAAAGCAAGATACAGACATGAGGGAGAAAGAATAGGAGATGCTGATGGGCGGAGGCTCATGTGGAGCATAAATACTGACACAGACCATGGCTAACCCCAGCCTGTATGGGAATTTAACCTGTAATGTTGGTGTCACTCAGCACGGACCAGCCATCCAGCCACTGAGCTAACCGAGCCCCATGTAAATCTGTAATAATTCCTTAAATATTAGTAATTGCCTGCAACGAGACCTGGGTATCCTCGTACGCCAGTCACTGAAGGAAAGCATGCAGCTACAGCAGGAGGTAAAGAAGGCAAATGCTATGCCAGCCTTCATTGCGAGCGGATTAGAGTACAGGAGCAGGAATATCTTGCTGCAATTATACAGGGCCTTGGCGAGGCCGTAGCTGGAATATTGTGTGGAGTTTTGGTCTCCTTATCTGAGGAAGGATGTTCTTGCTCCAGAGGGATTGCAGCGAAGGTTTACCACACTGATTCCTGGGATGGTATGACTGACGTATGAGAGATTGAATCAGTTAGGATTGTATTGGCTGGAGTTCAGAAGAATGGGGGATCTCACAGAAACCTATAATATTCTAACAGGACTTGGCAGGGTAGATGTCGGAAAGATTTTCCCGATGGTGGTAACTAGAGGTCGCAGTCTGAGGATACGGGGTACCATTTAGACAGAGATGAGGAGGAGAAACTTCTTCAGAGTGGTGAGCCTGTGGAATCTGTTACCATAGGAAATAGTTGAGACCAATACACTATGTTTTCAAGAATCATAGAATAGATCATAGAATTTACAGTGCAGGAGGCAATTTGGTACATCGAGTCTGTACAGGCCCATGGAAAGATCACACTACCCAACCCATACCTCCACCTTATCCCAGTAACCCCAGCTAACCTTTTGGACACGAAAGGCAATTTAGCATGGCCAATCCACCGAACCTGCACATCTTTGGACTGTGGGAGGAAACCCACACAGACAGGGGGGAACGTGCAGATTCCCCACAGACAGTGACCCAAGCCGGATCACAGGATATGGAGGGGAAAGTGGGATTAAGGAATTGAGTTGGATGATAAACCATGATCGTAATCAATGGCGTAGCAGGTGCAAAGGGCCAAAAGATCTCTTACTGCTCCTATTTTCTAAGTTTCTGTGTAATCCCTTCCCACACTAAGAACAGGTGAATGGCCTCTCTCCAGTGTGAACCCGCTGGTGTGTCTGCAGACTGGATAACTGTGTGAATCCATTCCCACAGAGGGAGCAGGTGAATGGCTTCTCCCCAGTGTGAACTCGCTGGTGTCTCTGCAGGATGGATGGATCAATAAATCCCTTCCCACACTGAGAGCAGGTGAATGGCCTCTTCCCGGTGTGAATTTGCTGGTGTGTCTGCAGGCTGGATAAATCACAGAACCTCTCACCACACTGAAAGCAGGGGAACAGCTTCTCCCCAGTGTGAATTCGCTGGTGTGTCTGCAGACTGGATGACTGAGTGAATCCCTTCCCACATAGAGAGCAGGTGAACGGGCGCTCACCAGTGTGAACTCTCTGATGGATCTGCAGGTTGGATAAATCACGGAATCCCTTCCCACACTGAGAGCAGGTGAACGGCCTCTCCCCAGTGTGAATTCGCTGATGTTGCCGTAGAGCGGATGAATCAATGAATCCCTTCCCACACTGAGAGCAGTTGAACGGCCTCTCCCCAGTGTGAATTCGCTGATGTTTCAGCAAGGTGGATGAATTCATGAATCCCTTCCCACACTGAGAGCAGGTGAACAGCCTCTCCAAAGTGTGAATTCGCTGATGTTTCAGCAAGGTGGATGAATCAATGAATCCCTCCCCACACTGAGAGCAGGTGAATAGCTTCTCCCCAGTGTGAATTTGCTGGTGTGACTGCAGGCTGGATAAATCAGTTAATGCCTTCCCACACTGAGAGCAGGTAAATGGCTTCTCCCCGGTGTGAACACGCTCGTGTCGCTTCAGGTTGGATAAACGAGTGAATCCTTGCCCACACTGAGAGCAAATGAACGGCCTCTCCCCAGTGTGACTGTGTTGATGAATCTCCAGCTCACATGGGAATCTGTATCCCTTCCTACACTGAGAGCAGGTGAATGGCCTCTCCCCAGTGTGACTGCGTCGATGAACCTCCAGCCGAGATGGGAATCTGTATGTCTTCCCACAGTCCGCACATTCCCACGGTTTCTCCATGTTTTGGGTCTCACCGTGTCTCTCCAGATTGGACAATCAGTGGAAGCCTTGTCTGCACACAGAACATGTGCACTGTCTCTCCTCACTGTGAATGGGGTGATGTTTTTTCAGGCTGTGTATCTGGTTGAAGCTCTTTCCACAGTCAGTTCACTGGAACACTCTCACTCGGGTGAGTGTTGTGTGGGTCTCGGTGCTTTTCCAGTCACACTGATGTTTCCATAGTCAGTTCACTGGAACACTCTCACTCGGTGTGTGTGTTGTGTGGGTCTCGGTGCTTTTCCAGTCACATTCACGTTTAAAATCTTTTGAAGCCGACAGATCGGACAAACATTTCTCCTTCTCGCCGATGATATTCAGATCAAAAGGAATCGAGTGAGTTTGTCACAACGATATGTGATGTTTGAGATTTCTGTCTATAATTCCTCCTCTTCCAATTTCCTTTAAAAACAATTTACAAAAGTCATCATTGTTCATCCAGGATAGAAATTCAGAGCCGACAATTCTCGTTCCTATGGAACATTATTTCCTCTCTCGTTCTCCAAAAGCTGTAAATATCCATCCCACACACTCTCCCTCCATTCTCACTCTGCTGTATCTAATATTCACCCTCCCAATTCTCCTGAAGGTGCTGATTCATGTTGATTGACAGATCCCAGCTCAGCTCCCTGCTTCCTGACCAGGACACAGAGATTATAATAGGAGCAAGAGTCAGCCATTCCGCCCACCGAGTCTGCTAACCATTCAATGAGATCCTTGGCCGATCTACCTCAGCATATTTTCCCACAGGATCCCCATATCCCTCGATATCTTCAATATCTAGAAACCTATCAATATTTGTCTTGAACATATCTGATGAATGAGGCTCCACATTCCTCTGGGGTAGAAAATTCCAAAGCTTCACCACATCCTCGAGTGAAGAGATCCCTCCTCATCTCAGCTTTTTCTCTATTTTCCTACCTGTTCCCCATAACCCTTAACTCCATTGTCAATAAAATATCTGTCAAACTTGTGCTTCAATATATTCAATGACCCCCAGATACAACTGGTCCCTGTGGAAGAGAAATCCAAAGACTAACAACCGTCTGAGGGAAGAGATAACCGGAAATCTATAACGTAGCTACAGTCTTCTATTACAAGACGATAAATGATACATTTACTTATTACAAAACGGTAAATAATACATCTAATCTGTACCACGTAACAACACTAGACATATCTCTGTCCATTATTAATTTAATGTCCCCTGAAAAATCAGCCATCTCCTGGGGGAACCCACCCCTTTAATTGTGAACATTAGGAAAGAGACAATTTTTTTGAAATAAATTTTGAGTAACCAATTATGTTTTTCCAATTAAGGTGCAATTTAGTGTGGCCAATCCACCTACCCTGCACATCTTTGGGTTGTGGAGCTGTTACTCACGCAGGCACGGGGAGAATGTCCACACGGACAGTGACCCAGGGCCGGGATCAAACACGAGTCCTTGGCGCCGTGAGGCAGCGGTGCTAACCATGGTGCGACCAGAGACCATTATTTTCGTCAGACAAATAAATGCATGAACCTGTTAAGGAGGCCCCAATCCCCCAATAAGACCCATTGATTTTGTCAGTCTGCAGACAGGAGCTGGAGAACTGAACCCAGGCAGAGGAGAGGGAGGGAGAAAACTGGGAGTGGAGGAAAGAAATGGTGCAGATGGTGAGATGGGTTTGGATTTCAGCCCAGGGAGGAGGGAGAGTGTGTGGGACGGGGATTGATAGCTTTGGGGGAACAAAAGAGGGAAAAATGTTCCAGAGAAACTAGAATTGTCTGTTCAGAATTTCTATCCTGGACTGACAGTGATGGCTTTTATAAACTCCTTTTACAGGATATTACAAGGGGAGGATTTACAGATGGAAACTCAAATCAAACTTCACATCAAGATTTAACAGAGTCACTCCATTCATCAGGACCTGAATATCATTGGCCCGTGAATGTGGCAGAAGAAATGTTTGTCTGTTCTGTCGGTAGGAAATGATTTTCAAGATCAGTGTGACTGAAAAAAACCCGATAGACACGACTCGCGTGAGAGTGTTCCAGTGAACTGACTGTGGAAAGAGCTTTAACGAGTCACACAGTCTGAAAAAACATCACACCATTCAGAGCGGGGAGAGGCCGTACACATGCTCTCTGTGGGGACAAGACATGAAATGAAAAATGAATTTACTTATTGTCACAAGTAGGCTTCAAATGAAGTTACTGTGGAAAGCCCCTAGTCGCCACATTCCGGCGCCTGTTCGGGGAGGCTGGTACGGGAATTGAACCGTGCTGCTGGCCTGACTTGGTCTGCTTTAAAAGCCAGCGATTTAGCCCTGTGCTAAACTAGCCCCTGTAACCCCTGACATAAACTGATTGTCAAATTTGAAGAGGGACAAGGACACCAGCAGCATGCTGAAACCATGGACATGTGGAACTGTGGGGCAGGATTCAAGTCCCCATGTGAGCTGGGGACTCATCACCGCAGTCACACCGGCTACAGACCATTCACCTGTTCTGAGTGTGGGAAGGGATTCACTCAGTTATCCGAGTGAGGATTTACCAAGATGTGGGAAATGAGCTGGTGAGGAAATGAGCGGCCTTTAATAAAGTTCAGGCTGCTCTGTGTAAGAAAGGAGTTTGATTCGGGGTGGTATACCCGGCAAAGCTGCAGCTCGCATACGAGTCCAAAGCCTTCCATTTTGAGACACCGGAGGAGGTGAGCATTGTAAAGCATGGACTGGGGTCCAGTTATCTGTATTGGACAAGATCTACGTTTCTTGTGGGGTGGGATGGGTGTTGTGATATCCTCTATATAGTTTTGATATTTTCTGATTAAATCTGTTTTTCTGTTCGGGGTGAAGGGAAATTTTCTTTATGAAGCACAATGTAGATATATGGGGGTTGGGGAGGAAGATGGGTTAGCTACCTGATGACTAACGAACTGTTTGAGTCTTACTCTGAGTGTATGGGTGCGTATGTGGCGGCCATCTTGGGTGGACTCTTGACCTGTACATTTTGAAGATTTACTGGATAGTCCCTCATGGCTGATTCTGTGATGCGGGGGGAGGGGGAGACAGACGCCTGATTCAGCTGGTCACCTGGAGCATAAGTAGATTGGTTAGACCAGTGAAGAGGGGATGGGTTTTCGCTCATCTAAAGAATCTAAATGTTGGTGTGGTGTTCTTGCAGGAGACTCACTCACGGCTTAGAGATCAGACCAGACTGCGGAGGGGTGAGCCAAGTGTTTCACTCGGGCTTTGACAAAGGGCTCAAGGTGCTGTAATTGTTTTGTTTTGTAAATTTAGAGTACCCAATTCATTTTTTCAAATTAAGAGGCAATTTAGCGTGGCCAATTCACCTACCCTGCACATCTTTGGGTTGTGGGGTGAAACCCAGACAAACATGGGGAGAATGTGCAAACTCCACACAGGTAGTGACCCAGGGCCGGGATCGAACCTGGGACCTTGGTGCTGTGACGCAGCAGTGCTAACCACTGCACCACCATGCTGCCCGAGGTGTTGCAATTCTAATCGATAAACAGGTCCCTCTTTCGGTCACTAAGATCATTGCGGACACTAATGGGAGATACATGGTGGTCAGTGGGTCATTGCCCCTAACTGGGACGATGTTCCTTTGTAAAAAATATTATTGGGGTCCACCCCAGACCTGGATACACATCAGTTGATTCTTGGAGCAAACTTCAATTGTGTACTGGATCCTAAATGTACTGGTCCAAGCCCATTCATCCCCTACAAATACAGGAAAAGGGAATGAAACCGAACGGACCACCCGGCAGCGACCCAGGCACCGGAAACGACAACGGCAAACCCGGCAAAAGATAAAGAAAAGCTGTTCAAGAGCAGATTGCAAAAGGATTATGGGACACAGATTTATGATTGTGAGCAAGATCTATAGGGGAGATTTTACACAGTGAGTGATAATGATCTGAACTCAATGCTTACACACAAAGGTCGATAATCTCCAGGTCCTGATAACCCGAATGGTGCTGTCAGAATTTGATGTGAGGATTGGTTGTGAGTTTCCTGTCTGCGAATCCCTTTCTAAGTCCCTGTGAAAGAAGTTTACAAAGGCATCACTGTCAGTCCAGAAATGTAATTCGGGAAAGATAAATATTTCTCCTGGTTTGAATTTGCTGTGTGTAAATCCTCCCCGACTAATCCCCTGTAAAAAGCGTTTCCAAAATTAATCACTGTCTGTCCAGGATAGAAATTCACAACATTCTCTCCTCCTGCTCCCTGGTCCAGGATGGCCGCTCATGCCCCCCCGCTGCACACTGACCCTCTTGTCATCAGCAGTCCCTCGATTTGAGGGTGTTGTCCACTCAGGGTTGGGAGTTTCTGCCCTGGGTCTTAATGTGACTGAACAGAGCCGCAGAGCTTTGGACACATGGGATAGGATGTCCAATGAATCTTGAATTTACAGTGCACAAGAAGGCCATTCAGCCCATCGAGTCTGCACCGGCCCTTGGAAAGAGCACCCCATTTAAAGCCACACTTCCAACCTATCCCCTCAACCCAGTAACCCCACCCAAACCTTTTCAAACACTAAGGGCAATTTAGCATGGCCACTCCATCTAACCTGCACATCTTTGGACTGTGGGAGGAAACCGGAGCACCCAGAGGAAACCCACTCAGACAATGATATCTGGAGAGCAGGATTGGCTTCCTTTTCTTTCCATCTCTGCCACCGCTTTGCATCATCAATAAGACATTGGGACTGAAAGACTAATCCAGTTTGATGGACAAGTTGTCTCCATTCTGAACAATGGGGAACAAGCCCCGCCCACTCATTGTGACATCCCCGACTAAGATGAGAAACGCGCATGCGCCCTGATGAGCATCCAATAAAGATGGCGGCCGTAAACCCGACCCGAAATGTGGAGTTGCAGTTCTGCTCGGTACAAACTGGGCCCCAGAAAAAATTTTCCGCGGTTTGCGGCTCACAAAAGCTTTATACAACGTTTCCGCCCACCCCCGCGATCTCTTGCTCCCTCCATATTGTTAATCGCGTGTCACCAATTTCCGATCTGAAAAACACATCGTTCTCCTTCGCCATTACCCACACTGCGCATGCCTCAATCACAGCCTGGCCCCGCCCCTCATTCACTCCGATTGGTTGGAGGACCAGCCGCCCTCACTCGTTCCTCTAGTTCCGCCTCCTCCTGCTATTGGTCCGGAGCTGCCGTCAATCACCCGGATATTGTGACGGTAAGAGCGGCCACAGGCTCAGGCTGACTAGCTGATTGTCCAATAATAACAGTGAGAGTTTCAGAGGGACAATCAGACAATAATAGTGGAGATGGGGCCCAGAGGAGAAACAGCAAAGGATTCACTCAATTTGAGAGTAACACAGTATCATTCCAGTAATAAGTCAGACTACAGTGTGTGTGAGGAGGCCATTCGGCCCATTGAATCTGCACCGACCCTATGAAATATCACCCTATCTGGACCAATCTAGGGCGGCATGGTAGCACAGTGGGTAACACTGTTGCTTCCCAGATCCAGGGTCCCAGATAATAATTCTGTCAGTTATTATTAGACAATAACCTGCCTGAAATGAAAATCGCTTATTGTCACAAGCAGGCTTCAAATGAAGTTACTGTGAAAAGCCCCTAGTCGCCACATTCCAGCATCTGTTCGGGGAGGCTGGTACGGGAATGCCTGTTATTCCAATGCTGTGTGTGTAATCCGTCACTGTTATCATTTGACAATAATAGGAGGGCAAGATGCAAGACAGCAATGATAATTTGATGTTTCTGTGTTATAGTCAGTGTCACTGGGAGGTGTGTGATAAAATAGGAATGGAAACATCGTGACAGAGGCACGTGTGACTGACTCCACCTGATTCAGAGCTGTTCTATCCAAGATGAGAGCAATGAGGACATGGGGAACTCCAGAGATTTCTGGTATCTGAGGTGTATCTGTAGACTAGAGGAACTGAAATCATTCTACTGGTTCTCGATTTATACAGGAAATATATCTGACAACTAAAACCAAAGTTTCAATCTTCTCTTTGAGACACATTGTGATTGAAAAGATCAAATGTTAAAACATCAGGAGAGGAAAATTCAGACTGTCACAAAGGGCATAATTGCTACCTCACAGCACCATGGACCCTGGTTCAATTCCGGCCTTGGGTGACTGTCTGTGTGGAGTTTGCACTTTCTCCCAGTGTCTGCATGGGTTTCCTACCACCATTCAAAGATTTGCAGCTTAGGTGGATTGGCCATGATCAACCTCCCCTTCGTGTCCAAAAATGTGTTGGTTAGGTGGGGCTACAGGGATAGGGTGGGGGAATTGGGCCTAGGTATAGTGCCAACTCAATGGGCCGAATGGCCTCCTTTTGCACTGCAGAGATTCTATGAGTGAACTGTCGAATTCATCTGATTCACCATAACACTGCCAATTTACCCTCTACAAGTGTTACTCCCTTTGAAAGTTACTGTAAATCTGCTTCCAGCAGCCTGCCAGTGTGAATTCCAGATCACATCACTGTGTAAAAACAAATCTCATCATCACCCCCTTGGGTTCTGGTGTCAAATATCTTAAATCTCTGTGTCCTCTGGTTACAAAACCTCCTGCTCTTGGGCAACAGTATCTCCCCATCGACACTATCACAAATCCTTCATTTTAAACACCTCTATTAAATGTCCTTTTCGCCTTCCCTGATATCAGAGGGACAATCCCGGTTTCTCCTGCTCTGAGTCAGAGGGACTCGAAACGTTAACTCTGTTTCTCTCGGTACCGATGCTGCCAGAACTGCTGAGTTTTTCCAACATTTACTGTTTCGCTCCCACTTTTTCCTCCTTCAATCTATCAAACACTTCATGATTTTGAACACCTCAATTAAATAGGAATAGGAGAGAAATATAGATGAAAGGAGAAAGAAAGGCTGAGATTTAAAAAAACAGAAAGGTGAGGTGGCGAGAATAAAAGCTGAGTAATAGAGGAAACAAGGAAAACAGAAAGAATGATATAAAATATAAGGGAGCAGGTTATCAGCTCCCAGCTACAGAGAGCAGAATGAACCATGGAAGAGAGAGATTGGGACACATTTCTTACACGCCTCAGGATTAACCCACGCTGTCGGTGAAGAGAGATGAGAAAGACCCAAGTGCGATTTGTCCCTTTCAGTGTGACCCTGAAAGACTGTCCAGGTTGAAGTTCTGTTCCTGCTGTATGATACTTCCCCAGATTGTCCTTTCTGAGCTCCAGACAGGTGATGTTCAACATTCAGGTGGGAAAGATAAAAATCTGCAACATCGTTTCAAACAAAGTTGATTTATTTCACATTTATTCAGAATAATAAACCTCATCAGCAGATTAAGACTGTCAGAGTAAACATTATTGAGTCCTGTACATGACTAACAACATCAATAGGGTATAATCTAAACCTTGTAGTCGCTTGTGAAACTTTTTTGAGGCTGTGTAACTGGTTAAAACTCTCTCCAGTCAGTGAACTGAAAGCTCTCATTGGGGGTGGGTCTCGGTGCTTTTGGAGTCACCCTGCTGAAATAGAACAAACACTTCTTCCAAATTCAAAGACTGAAGATATTGAGCTCTTAATGAATTGAGTGATTTTGATGTGATGTTTGGTTTAACGCTTTCTGTCAGCCAATTCTCCACTTCCAATATCCTGAAAAAGGAGTTTACAAAAGCCATCAGTCAGTCTAGAATAGAAATTCTGAACAGACAATTTCAGTTTCTCTGGAACATTTTTCCCTCTCTCGTTCCCCCAAAGCTGTAAATCTCCGTCCCACACACTCTCCCTTCTCCCTCCTCCCTGGGCTGAAATCCAAACCCATCTCACCATTTCTTTCCTCCACTCCCAGTTTTCTCCCTCCCTCTCCTCTGCCTGGGTTCAGTTCTCCAGCTCCTGTCTGCAGACTGACAATAAAACCAATGGGTCTTATTGGGGGGTTTGGGTTCTCACCATTGTCCCCGCTCACTGCGGCTCTCATTCAGCCTCTGGGAGCCGCACTCACTCTCACTGCGGCTGCGCTCAGGCCGGAGCAGCACCGCGCATGCTCCGCACAGAGAGGCTACTTCCGGGGGCGGGGCATTGTGACGCCTGCGCTTTCTGGCTCCTGTCACGAATATGGGGCGTATTCATCCGCGCCTGGCATTACGGGTACCCTTCCACGCCATTATTCAATTGAGTTCTTCCGGGTGATAAATTGGTTCCGGCAATTTTGATACAGTTCGGTGTTTGTCCCGAATGTGCCGGCCGCATCGGTGTTTTTCTCTCTGATCTGCCCCTGTTAAAGGCTGTCATTTGTTTAGGGGGCGATTTACAGCAGGGCGCCTGCGCGGCCGCAATCGTTCTCAGCGGAAATGTGCAGCAGGGCGCATGCGCGGACATCCAGGAACCGGAAGCCGGAAGAGAGAATCTTGTGAATTTCTCTCCTGAACTGAGAGTGAAATTCCTTTGGAAACTCCTTCTTTAGAAAAAGGAGGCTTCACTGAGGGGAACTTCAAACCAAACATCAAGTCATCCTCTGACTGAATTATTCAATTCATCAGGACCTGAATATCATTGGGAGGTAAAATGGTTTGTCTGTTCTGTCTGAGGACAAAGGTTTCAGATATCAGAGTGACTGGGAAACTTTTAATGACCATTCCGGGTTAAATTTGAGACTAATTACACCGATCACCGATTGGGGAAGTTAAATAATTTGCTGTTGTACTCTTATGTATGCAGGTAAATTTTAAAATTACCGCATTAGCATACTTGGCAGCTAAACTGGGCAAACTGCTTACCTTGTTGGTAGTGAGAGTTACTATCCCGGATTTTATCAAAGTTTGTTGGTCCTGTTGCATTTCATTTAGCTCATCGTGGCTGCAAAGTAGGTATTCAGCCGAAACTCAATTTGCAGATTGTGGTCTGTAGTTTTTTAAGTTACATCAATTCAACTGTCTATCTGAATACTTTTTAAATGTTATGAGGGTTTCTGTCATCATTTCAGGCAGCATGTCACAGATCCTCACCACCCTCCTAGTCCTTCCATAAATCTCTGCTCCCTTTTATATGTATTCCTCAACCAAAGGACCTTCCTATCCAATCTATTTAGATCCTTCAGAATTTAAAAAATATATTACTTTATATTTTTTACCACTTTGGCAGCAATTTAATTTTGCCAAGCCACCTAACCTGCACATATTTGGGTTGTGGGGGTGAAACCCACACAGAAAATGGGAGAATGTGCAAACTCCTTACAGACTGTGACCCAGGGCCAGGATCGAATCCGGGTCCCCAGCACACAGGCACACAACCACTGTGCCACCATGAAACTCCAGAATTTTATACATTTAGAATAATCTTTACTATTGTCACTAGTAGACTTATATTAACACTGCAATGAAGTTACTGTGAAAATCCCCGTAACCACACTTGGGGACCTATTCAGGTACACAGAGGGAGGATTCAGAATGTCCAATTCACCTAACAAGCATGTCTTTCGAAACTTGTGGGAGGAAACCCATACAGACACTGGGAGAACGTGAAGACTCTGCGCAGACAGTGTCCCAAGTGGGAATTGAACCCTGGGACCCTGGCGCACTGATGTAACAATACTAACCACTGTGGTACCATGCCGCCCATAAAACAGTTCGGCTCAATGTTCTCACATTAAAGAAGCTGAAGCGCCCAATGTGGGTCTTGAATCCACAGCCCTGGGATTAAGAGTCCCATGCTCTACCGACTGAGTTAGCAGGGCTGCTTGTCATAATTTCATTTTGGTCTCCCCTCAGTCTTCTGTTCCAAAGAAAACAGCCCCAGTTTATCCAAACTTTCCTCTGAGCAAACATTTTCAATTTCTTGTCAATGTTCTTAAATCTCCTCTGTGCTCTCTCTAGTGCAGTCTTCCTGTGCACAGGAATCTAGCTCTGGCCTAACTAGTCCTGTCCTGCCATTTATCATGTCATCCTTTGCATTATTTTCCCTCCAGCTTTCTTCCTCATTCATCAATCATTTTTGTTTCACAGGTAAACTTCTTCATGTTCCTACATTTACTTTCAAATCAATGATGTAACCAGGAGTGAAGGGACCAGTACTGATTCCTTGGAAACCGGCACTGGAAACAACCCATTGATTTTCTCTATTCTTTATGGGATGCGAGTGTCACGGGCAAACCAGCTTGGTTGCCCATTCCTAATTGCCCTTAAACTGAGTGGCTTGCGAGGCAATTCAGAAAGAACCACATTTCAGTGAGTTGGCCAGATCAGGTAACGCCAATGCAGACTCGATGGGCCGAGTGGTTTCCTTCTGCACTGTAGATTCTATGATTAATTCCGACCTTGGGTCACTGTCTCTGTGGCGTTTTCCTGTGTCTGCGTAGATTTCCTTTCCGGGTGCTCTGGTTTCCTCCCACAGTCCAAAAATGTGCAGATTAAATGGATTGGCTGTGCTAAATTGTCCCTGGGAGGTGTCATGGGTATAGGGTGGGGAATTCGCCACGGTGGGATGCTCTTTCAGAGAGATGCTACAGACTCGATGGGCCAAATGGCCTCCTTCTGCACTGAGGGAATTCTATGATTCTACATTGGATGCAATGATGTGTTGACTCACACACTGCACCCTGACTCTTATTATGGGAGAAGACACTGTGTTTGTTACTCTCAAAGTGAGTGAATCCTTTGCTGTTTCTCCTCTGTGCCCCATCTCCACTATTATTGTCTGATTGTCCCACTGAGACTCTCACTGTTATTATTGGACAATCAGCGAGTCAGCCTGAGCCTATGGCCGCTCTCACCGTCTGTAACCATCACAATGTCCGGGTGATTGACGGCAGCTTCGGACCAATAGGAAGAGGAGGGGCGGGTCTGGAGGACCGACTGACAGCAGCTGGTCCTCCAACCTATGGGAGTGAATGAGGGGCGGGGCCCCTTCTAACCCCCTGTAAAAGGAGTTTACAAAAGCCATCACTGTCGGTCCAGGATAGAAATTCTGAACAGGCAATTCTAGTTTCTCTGGAACATTTTTCCCTCTCTTGTTCTCCCAAAGCTGTAAATCCCCGTCCCACACACTCTCCCTCCTCCCTGGGCTGAAATCCAACCCCATCTGCACCGTTTTCTAAATTTAGAGTACGCAGTTTAATTTTTCCAATTCAGGGGCAATTTAGCGTGGCCAATCCACCTACCCTGCACATCTTTGGGTTGTGGGGAGAAACCCACGCAAACACGGGGAGAATGTGCAAACTGCACACAGACTGTGACCCAGAGCTGGGATCGAACCTGGGACCTCGGTGCCATGAGGCCGTAGTGCTAACTACTGCACCACCATGCTGCCCTTCTACACCATGTCTTTCCTCCACTCACAGTTTTCTCCCTCCCTCGCCTCTGCCTGGGTCCAGTTCTCCAGCTCCTGTCTGCAGACTGACAAAATTAATGGGCCTAATTGAGGGTTTGGGACCTCCAGCGGGTTTTGGTGAATCCTCCCCGCCCACCTGCCAGGGTTTCCTTCCTTGCCATCGGTGAGAACTCTGATTTATTGTTCTCCCTTGAAGTCCAGGTCTCTCCCTCAGCTTGACATATTTATTTGTCTGGCGAAAAGGATAGTCTCTTTCCTAATGTTCACAATTAAAGGGGTAGGTTCCCCAGGAGATGGCTGACATTTCAGGGCAATTAAATGAATAATGGACAGAGATATGTTACATGGTACAGATTAAATATATTATTTGCGGTTCTGTAATAAATTATATTTATTATTATTTCTCGCCTTGTAATATAAGACGTTATAGATTTCCAGTCATCTCTTCCTTCAGAGGTTTGATAGTCTTAAGATTTCTCTTCCGCGGGGACCAATTGTATCTGGGGGTCATTGAATATATTGAAGCACAAGTTTGACAGATATTTTATTGGCAATGGAGTTAAGGGTTATGGGGAACAGGTAGGAAAATAGAGAGAAAGATGAGATGAGGGATATCTTCACTCGAGGATGTGGTGAAGCTTTGGAATTCTCTATCCCAGAGGAATGTGGAGCCTCAGTCATCAGATATGTTCAAGACAAATATTGACAGGTTTCTAGATATTGAAGATATTGAGGAATATGGGGATTGTGTGGGAAAATGGTGCTGAGGTAAATCGGCCAAGGATCTCATTGAATGGTTGAGCCAACTCGGTGGGCCGAATGGCCTACTCTTACTCCTATTCTAATCTCTGTGTCCTGGTCAGGAAGCAGTGAGCTGAGCTTGGATCTGTCAATCAACATGAATCAGCACCTTCAGGAGAATTGGGAGGGTGAATATTAGATACAGCAGAGTGAGAATGGAGGGAGATTGTGTGGGATGGAGATTTACAGCTTTTGGAGAACAAGAGAGGAAATAATGTTCCATAGGAACGAGAATTGTCTGGTCTGAATTTTCATCGTGTACTAACAATGATGACTTTTGCAAATTGTTTTTAAAGGAAATTGGAAGAGGAGGAATTATGGACAGAAATCTCAAACTGCACATCTTGATGTGACAAACGCACTCAATTCCTTCTGATCTGAATACCATTGTGAGAAGGAGAAATGTTTGTCCGAACTGTCAGCTTCTAAAGATTTCAAACATCAGTGTGACTGGAAAAGCACCGAGACCCACACAACACACACCTGAGTGAGAGTGTTCCAGTGAACTGACTGGAAATAGCTTCAACCAGTTACACAGCCTGAAGAAACATCACACTATTCACAGTGAGGAGAGACAGTGCACATGTTCTGTGTATAGACCAGGCTTCCACTGTTTGCCCAATCTGGAGAGACACGGCGAGACCCAAAACATGGAGAAACCGTGGAAATGTGGGGACTGTGGGAAGGGATTCAGAATCCCATCTCAGCTGGAGGTTCATCGCCGCAGTCACACAGGGGAGAGGCCATTCATCTGCTCCCAGTGTGAGAAGGGATTCGCTCAGTTATCCACCCTGCGGAAACACCAGCGAATTCACACTGGGGAGAGGCCGTTCGCCTGCTGTAAGTGTGGGAAGGGATTCATTGATTCATCCCACCTGCAGAGACATCAGCAAGTTCACACTGGGGAGAGACCATTCACCTGCTCCGTCTGTGGGGATAGATTCACACAGTTATCCATCCTGAAGATACACCAGCGACTTCACACTGGGGAAAAGCCATTCACCTGCTCTCAGTGTGGGAAGGGATTCACTTGGTTATCCAGCCTGCGGAGCCATCAGCGAATTCACACTGGGGAGACGGCATTCACCTGCTCTGAGTGTGGGGAGAGATTCAGTGATTTATCCAGTCTGCAGACACACCAGCGAATTCACACCAGGGAGAAGCCATTCACCTGCTCTCTGTGTGGGAAGGGATTCAGTGATGTATCCAGTCTGCAGACACATCAGCGAATTCACACCGAGGAGAGGCCGTTCACCTGCCCTCAGTGTGGGAAGGGATTTATTGATCCATCCATCCTGCAGAGACATCAGCGAGTTCACACTGGGGAGAAGCCATTCACCTGCTCCCTCTGTGGGAAGGGATTCACACAGTTATCCAGTCTGCAGACACACCAGCGAGTTCACACTGGGGAAAAGCCATTCACCTGCTCTTAGTGTGGGAAGGGATTACATAGAAAATAGGAGCAGGAATAGATAATTTGGCCCTTTGCACCTGCTCTGCCATTCATTATGATCATAGTTTATCATCCAACTCCACAGCCTAATCCCGATTTCCCTTCCATTTCCTTTGATCCCCTTTGCCTTCAGTGCTGTATCTAACTGCTTCTTGAAAACATGCAATGTATTGGCCTCAACTATTTCCTGTGGTAACTAATCCCACAGGCTCACCAAATGGTCCACCCCGTATCCTGAGACTGCGACCTCTGGTTCTGGACACTCCCACCATCGGGAAAATCTTTCCTGCATCTCCCCAATCAAATCCTGTTAGAATATTATAGGTTTCTATAAGATCCCTCATTCTTCTGAACTCCAGCGAATACAATCCTAACAGATTCAATCTCTCATACGTCAGTCCCACCATCCCAGGAATCAGTCTGGTAAACCTTCGCTGCACTTCCTCTCGAGGAAGAACATCCTTCATCCGATAACGAGATGGAAACTGCTCACAATATTCCAGGTACGGCCTCGCCAAGGCCCTGTATAGAACAAAGAACAATACAGCACAGGAACAGTCCCTTCGGCCCTCCAAGCCTGCACCGATTACGTGTTCTATTTAGACCAACCGCCTGTATCCTTCTATACCCCATCTGTTCATGTCCTGTCCAGATAAGTCTTGAAGATCGCTAATATATCTGCCTCAACCAACTCACTTGGCAGTGTATTCCAGGCCACCACCACCCTCTGTGTAAAATACTCTTCCCGCACATCTCCACTGAACCTTTCCACCCTCACCTTGAATTTGTGCCCCCTTGTAATTGCCATTTCTGCACTGTTCACTCTGTACCCCTAATAATTTTATAAACTTTTATCAGGTCACCCCTCCGCCTCCATTTCTCTAGGGAAAACAATCCTGTTTATTCAATCTCTCCTCATAGCTAATCCCCTCCATACCAGGCAACATCCTGGTAAACCTTTTCTGTGCTCTGCCCAAAGCCTCCACGTCCTTCTGGTAGTGCAGTGACCAGAATTGGGACACAGTATTCCAAATGTGGCCTCACAATTACATAGAATGTTGGTAACAATTTTTGAGCTTTTATCCTCAATACCCCATCCTATGAAGGCAAGCATGCTGTCTGCTTTCTTCAGCACCATTTCCACCTGTGCTGCCACTTTTCAGTATCTGTGGACCTGCATGCCCAGATCTCTCTGTGTCTCTGTGCTCCTGATGGTCAGCATCTCCACATCATGAGTGTTAAATGCTCTCAGTTCTGTCTATTATGAATCTTTGTTGCATCTTATCCAGTGCCTCTATTTTCTTTTTCTAAATGGAGATCACCCATGTTGTTAGTGCTCCCAGTGTAGTCATAACCCTGGTTGTAAACAAGTTGGACATTTCCTCCATGCTTTTCAATTCTAACCCTCCGGAATGGAACCCTAGATATGGGCCCCACACCTTAAGAAAAATGTGACGTTCTTAGAGAAGGTGTAGAGGACATTTACAATAATGATAATCTTTATTATTGTCACAAGTGGGCTTACATTAACAGTGCAATGAAGTTACTGTGAAAATCCCCTAGTCGCCACACTCTTGACGCATGTTCGGTTCCACCGAGGGAGAATTCAGAATCTCCAATTCACCGAACAAGCACATCTTTCGGGACTTGTGGTAGGAAACTGGAGCGCCCGGAGGAAACGCACGCAGACACGGGGAAAATGTGCAGACTCCGCACAGACAGTGACCCAAACCGGGAATCGAATCTGGGACATGGTGCTGTGAAGCAACAGTGCTAACCATTGTGTGAGAATAGCACCAGGGATAAGGAACTCCAGTTATTTTGAGAGACTGGAGCAGCTGAATTTCTCTCTGAGATCACAGCATCTGGAGGGTGGGGAATGGGGCCATTCAGCCCTTTGAGACCAAGTCGGCTCTCTGTGGAGTAAGCCAGTCTGTCCATTTCCCCGTTCTATCCCCAAATTTGTGCAGGTTTATTTCTCTCAGTGCCTGTCCAATTTCCGATTGAAATCCTTCCGTCATCTCTGCATCTCCTACCCTCATAGGCAGTAGGTTTCAGGTCGTTACGACTCACTTTACATGTACACGTGGCTGCTAGAGCACAGAGGAGTTTATTTGGCCCATTTTCCCCGTGCCAGTTCTTTGTTCAGCGAACCATTTAAACCCAGAGTATATACATTTGTTCTAATTGTCCACAAACTCGGATATATTACACTCTGTGTCCTCACCAGAATCATTGATGAAGACTGGGTCTTAATTTTGTGTAATAACCATGGTGTTGACTTCATTATGAATACTCAGAGCTATCAGAATTTGTTTGAAAAAATAAATTACTCAATAATTTTGAGAAGTTACTCCATTAATAAAGTCACCAGCAGTTCTGTATAATCCTTGCAAGACAAGATCACAGAACACAACATTAGACATTATATCCTGTCAAGAATATGTGGGCTAGGTAGTGGTGGAATGGTATTGTTTAAAATTTTTTTTTAGAGTATCCAATTATTTTTTTTCCAATTAAGGGGCAAATTAGCGTGGCCAATCCACCTACCCTGCACATCTTTGGGTTGTGGGGGCAAAATCCACGCAAACACAGGGAGAAGATGCAAACTACACACGGACAGTGAAAATGAAATGAAAATCGCTTATTGTCACAAGTAGGCTTCAATGAAGTTACTGTGAAAAGCCCCTAGTCGCCACATTCCGGTGCCTGTTTGTGGAGGCTGGTACGGGAACTGCACATGGACAGTGACCCGGAGCTGGGATCGAACCTGAGACATTGGGGCTGTGAGGCAGCAATTCTAACCACTGAGCCACCGTGCTGCCCTGTATTGTTACTGGGCGAGTAACCCAGAGACCCAGGTTAATGCTCTGGGGATCTGGGATAGAATCGGCCTTTGACAGATGGTGAAATTGAATAAAAGTCCCGAATTAAATCTGATGATAACATTGTCGATTGTTGTAAAAATCCATCTGGTTCACTAATGTACTTCAGGAAATCTGCTCTTCTGACGTGGTCTGGCCTACACGTGACTCCAGATCCACAGCAATGGTGTGGTTAACTTGAATGTGCCCCCTGAAATAGCCTCCTAAGACACACAGTTCAAGAGTAATTGGAATGAGCAGTAAATGCTGGTCCAGCCAGTGACGCCCACCTCCCATGAATGAATACTTTTTAAGAACACTTTTCAATTTGAAGACGAGTAAGATCCTTCCTCAGTGAATGAAGATGTGGGTCCCACAAACACACATGGGCAGCATGGTAGCACAAGTGGATAGCACTGTGGCTTGACAGCGCCAGGGTCCCAGGTTCGATTCCCCGCTGGGTCACTGTCTGTGCAGAGTCTGCACATTCTTCCTGTGTCTGCGTGGGTTTCCTCCGGGTGCTCTGGTTTCCTCCTACAGTCTAAAGACATGCAGGTTAGGTGGATTGGCCATGCTAAATTGCCCTTAGTGTCCAAAAAGGTTAGGAGGGGTTATTGGGTTACAGGGATAGGGTGGAAGTGAGGGCTGAAGTGGGTCAGTGCAGAGTCGATGGGCTGAATGGCCTCCTGCACTGTATGTTCTATATGTAGAAAACTTCAATGATGCAAAATGGTACATTAAATGCGAGTCTTTGCAGGTAGTCTAGTCTTTACAGGTCCATATGGTGCGACTGGAGAGAGGGATAATCACAGCTTAAAGATGGGTGAATTATCTCAAGCCAGGACAGTTGATAGGATTTTGCAAGCGCATGTAATGGGACATGAATCCATGATCCCGGTTGAGGCCGTACTCATGTGTGCGGAACTTGGCTTTCTGTTTCTGCTCGGCGATTCTGATTTGTCGCGAGTCCTGAAGGCCGCCTTGGAGAACACTTACCCGAAGATCAGAAGCTGAATGCCCTTGACTGCTGAAGTGTTCCCTGACTGGAAGGGAACATTCCTGCTTGGCAATTGTTGCGCAATGTCCGTTCATCTGTTGTTGCAGCGTCTGCATGGCCTCGCCAATGTACCACGCCTCGGGACATCCTTTGCTGCAGCGTATGAGGTCGATAACGTTGGCCAAGTCGCACAAGTATATACCGCATACTTGGTTGGGTGGTGTTCTCACGTGTAATTGTGGTACCCATGTTGATGATCTAGCACGTCTTGCAGAGGTTGCCATGGCAGGGTCGTGTGGTGTCATGGTCGCTGTTCTCCTGAATGCTGGGTAGTTTGCTGCAATCAATGGTCTGAGGTTGTGCAGTTGTTTGAAGGAAAGTAGTGGGGATGGCCTTGGCAAGATGTTCGTCTTCATCGATGACTTGTTGAAGGCTGCGAAGAAGATGTTGTAGTTTCTCCGCTCCAGGGAATTCATCAGGCGAATGAGGCTCCGGGAGTTCTTCCACAGACCCCAAGAGGCCTACAGCGAACCCAATGAGACAACCAATGAGCTGGAACAGCAGATTGAGAGATCTGTGGGACTGGAAGATCCAGCCAGCAGGAAGGGCTGGAAAACCCCACCCATTGAAACAATCCGATCAGCTGCTTCTACAGCTCCTCTTCCACGAAACCACTCAGTAAAACTCTCTCAAAGACCTTTCTTGTGCAAATTCTGAACTCACATGTTTCCCCTCTTTTCCTGCTGTCTCCCATCATGGACTCTTAGAGCTCATCTTGTCTGAGACTTACCCATTGCTCCTTTGACCCGATTCTCACTAAACTGTTGAACATCCAACTTCCACAATCATCGAATTTACAGTGCAGAAAGAGGCCATTCAGCACATCGGGTCTGCACTGGCCCTTGGAAAGAGCACCCTTCTCAAGCACACACCTCTACCCTATCCCCGTAACCCAGTAACACCACTTAACCCTTTTGGACACTAAGGGCAATTTAGCATGGCCACTCCACCAAACCTGCACATCTTTGGACAGTGGGAGAAAATCGGAGGTCCGGACTAAACCCACACAGAAACGAGAACATGCATACTCTGCACAGTGAGACAAGTGGGAATTGAACCTGGTACAGTGGAGATGTGAAGCAACTGTGCTAACCACTGTGCTACTGTGCTGCCCCTGATTTATTGGATTCAAGTTCAAATACAAGCCACAATGAAGCATCTGCCGTGGTGGGGCTTGAACCTGCATTCTCAGGGTGTCGGGTCTCGGTATTACTCATCCAGTGACAATGCCACTACACAATCACCTGCCCAGTCAAGTGCTTTGCAGGGGTCCTCCGGGATATGAACCCGGGACCTCTCGCATTTTGGAAACCCCCGAAGCGAAAACCATACCCTGCGGTTTCAACGGTATCTCCATGGAGTGAGTGTCTTTGTCCGTTTCCTCTTTAGACAATCAAGTGAAGCTTGGTCCTCACTCAGACCACGTGTATGGTTTCTCCCCTTAGTGAATGGTGTGGTGTTTTTTCAGGCTGTAACTGGTTAAAGCTCTTTCCAAAGTCCGTTCACTGGAACACACTCACTCGGGTGCGTGTCTCGGTACTTTTCCAGTCACACTGATGTTTGAAATATTTTCCCACAAACAGAACAAACATTTTTCGGGCACCACGGTGGCCTTGTGGTTAGCACAGCAGCCTCACGGCGCTGAGGTCCCAGGTTCGATCCCGGCTCTGGGTCACTGTCCGTGTGGCGTTTGCACATTCTCCCTGTGTCTGCGTGGGTTTCGCCCCCACAACCCAAAGATGTGCAGAGTAGGTGGATTGGTCACACTAAATTGCCCCTTAATTGGAAAATATAATTGGGTAATCTAAATTTAAAAAAAAACTAACATTTTTCATTTCACATTTATATTCTGAGGATATTCAGGTCCTGATCAATTGAGTGACACTCTCAGATCTTAATGTGATATTTGGTTTGTGTTTCCTGTCTGAAAATCCTCTCCTAATGCCCTGGAAAAGGAGTTTACAAAGGTCACACTGCCAGTACAAGATAGAAATTGAGAACAGATAATTCCAGTTTCTGTGGACCTTTTTTTTCTCTCTTCTGTCCCCAAAGCTGTAAATCCGCATCCCACACACTCTCCCTCCTCCCTGGGCTGAAATCCAAATAAAGTATTCAATCATTATTTATGTATCCTTTTCCCAAAGTTAGATAATTAGAGGTAAGAAAATGCTTTATAAGTCACTTCATTCATGACTTGTGTAAATTAATCTGAATGACCCTGACTGACCAATTAGAATTCAGAGGTGAACTTTCTGTCCAGAACTGATCATGTGGAGATTTGATGAGCAATTTCGAAGGTTGTTTCTCCAAATCTTCCAGGGTTTCCTTTGTTCTTCCTCTCCCTCTCGAACTAAGTTATACCGGATATCAGACTCGGGGCCCATTCTGGTTCTCTTCCTGCTGACTAAACAACTTCAATCAAATATGGAGAAGACTGAATCCACTGTTTGGTCCCTGCTCCAAATTCCATTCCTGACATACCGACTCTATCCCTCTCCCTGGCAACAGTCTGAGACTTAGCCAGCCTCTTTGTAAATTTGGTTTCATACTTGATCCAATATGAGCTTCTGACATCACAGAATTTACAGTGCAGAAGGAGGCCATTCGGCCCATCTATTCAGCACTGGCTCTTGGAAAAAGCACCCAAACTAAGCCCACACCTCCACCTATCCCCATAACCCCACCTAAACATTTTAGATACTAAGGCAATTTACCATTGTCACCTCCCGATTCAACAATTCTATTACACACCTGGCTGCTCTCCCACAGGGGTTGGTTCAGCACACTGGGCTAAATCGCTGGCTTTTAAAGCAGACCAAGGCAGTCCAGCAGCATGGTTCAATTCCCATACCAGCCTCCCCGGACAGGTGCCGGAATGTGGTGACTTGGGGCTTTTCACAGTAACTTCATTGAAGCCTACTCGTGGCAATAAGCGATTTTCATTTCATTTTCACATTCTACCTCTGGAAACTTAAAGCCATCCAAAAGTCTGTGACCCATGTCTTAATTCACAGCAAGTTCCTTTCCCCCTATGATCCGTGTGGTCAGAGACTTGCAATGTCAATTCTCACCCTTGTTTTCAAATCCCTCCATAATCTCGTCTCTCCCGTGTGTCATCTCATCCAGCCCGACAACCCCCTGGGATATCTGCACAGCTCTGATCCTGGACTCTTGTCCATTTCCGATTCTAATTACTCCACCATGGTTTTAAGTTCCCTCGGCCCCAAGCACTGAACCCCTCCCTATATGTTCTATAGTGGACTCACCAACACTAAACACATTGAAATGGTCTTTGGATAGGCATATGGACGATAAAGGCATCGTGTAGATGGACTTTAGAGGGGTTTCACAGGTCGCCGCAACATCGAGGGCTGAAGGGCCTGTACTGCACTGTAATGTTTTATGTTCTAAAACTCCCCATCTCCACCTCACTGACCTCCTTTCAGGCTCTTTAAAACTCACCTCTTTGTCCAGGTTTTTGGTCACCTGCCCTAATATCTCCTTTTGTGTCTGGGAGTCTCACTTTGTTTTATGATGTTCCTGTGAAGTTGACTGGGATGATTTATGATGTTAAAGGTGTTATACAAATAGAAGTTGTTGTTGTTGACTGTAACCCTGACCTCCTGTTTTCCAATATCCCATTGGTTTCACAACAAACTCTATCTCTGATGTTTTGCCCCCTGCGGGTTTGCAGCCTCTATAAAGACGGCGGCCGTTAACTCAGGCCTGTCACCGGGAGCAGGCCGCAGCTGTCCCCCCGCTCGATGCAAACCCGGGCCCGGAAACTTCTTATTGGGGTTTGGAGCCTCCACCGGGTTTCAGTGAAATCCCCAGCATCGGCACTGCGCATGCTCCAGCTCACGTGGCCCAGAGAGTGATTGACGGCAGCTCTGGTCCAATAGGAAGAGAGGGGTGGACCTGGATGACCGAGTGGTTGCAGCAGGTCTTCCAACCAATCGCAGTGAATGAGGGGCGGGGCTGAGCCTGCTCTCCCACGTGAGGCTGGAGCATGCGCAGTGCCGATGACAGCTGAGGATTGAGGTGGTCGGGTGGAAATCCTTCGCTGATCAGATCCCGCTCGGTGAGTCACGAGGGAGGGATGGAGCCGGTGGATGGGTCGGGAGGCTTCATAGACACTCCGTGTCGGCCCCAATCCCCGAATACGAAGCTCGGATACGGCAGCTGAACCGGCGAAAGCTCCTCGGGCTTTTCACCGAGACAGGCCCGGGTGGCCGGGCGCATGCGGAGGGAACGAGAGCCCCGGCTTTGCTCCGCCTCCCATTCACTCTGATTGGTTGGAGGACCAGCCGCTCTCGGTCGGTCCTCCAGCCCCGCCCCCTGATCTGGAGCAAACCCTTCAGAGTCATCCACAGAGCAAAGTCTTATAACACAAGGTTAAAGGTTTGTTTCAAATCAATGGCACTGTTCCTTCCTCAGTTGAATGAAGAGGTATAGACAAAGTCAAAGCTGCAAGAAAAGGCTTTGAATGCGAGCATTTGCAGGTAATTATGTCTTTACAGATCCAGAGACGGGTATATCCTAGTTTGCGGACTATTAGAATAAATGTACATTTCTATAAAACCTTAAGAGTCAACAAGCTGACTCTGGATCTGGACTCACGTGTAGGCCAGACTAGATAAGGATAGAAGATTTCCTTCACTGAAGGACATCAGTGAATCAGATGGGTCTTTTCAGCAATTGACAATTGTTTCAGGGTCTTCAGTAGGCTTTCATGAATTCAAATGTAACCTTCTTTCTTGGCAAGATTTGTTTCTGGGAAATCATTAGGACAGTAAAAGAAGATTTTTATGTAATTTTCTTTGAACGTTTGTCTTCAGCGAATATAAAAATATTGAAAATGGGATAACGGTTGTTTGGCTGACAGTCAATCACTGTCCTGGAAGGTAATGAGTCCTTTTGCTTCCCAATTGGCCGAGGAAGGCAGTGTGTCACAAGGATAGATGTGTTGACCGATAAATGGCTGGAGGATAGGGGCAGGTCATGTGATCAAACCTCCAGGAATATATTTAATCAAAGTTGGCGAGGAGAGAATGTTGTGAATTTCTACCCTAAACTGACAGTGAGGTTTCTGCAAAGTTACAGGAAAATGGAAGTGGAGGTTGAACAGATGGGAAACGCAAACCAAATGTCACATCGCAATCTGACGGAGTCACTCGATTCATCAGAACCTGAATATCAGCAGCATCTGGGTGTGGAAGGTAAAAGGTTTGTCTGTTCTAACTATGAGGGAAGATTTCAGGTTTCAGTGTGACTGGAAAAGCCCCTGGTTAGACCAAACCTGGAGAACTGAGTAACAAACCTGAGGAAGGATAGAATGGCCTCGGAGGGAGTGAGCACAGATTTACTGAGCGCTGAGTGATATCTGAACCCCGCCGGGGTTGTATTAGTCATAATGGCACAGAGAATGGCATTTGGCCCATTGAATCCATGCTAGCTCTCTGGAGCAATCCAGACAGTGCCATTCTCCTTTTCCTTTTGAAATCAAATCATTATTTTTTCTATTTTCAAACTCCCTCGTAGGCAGCAAGTTTCAGGTAATTGCCGCTCACTGTGTATAAACATATCCCATATCTCCTGTACCTTTTACATAAAAATGAGAGCAGGCCACTCGGCCCCTCGAGCCTGCTCAGCATTCAATAAGATTGCAGCTGATCTCTTTCTAACCTCAACTCCACATTCCTGCCTACCCATGATAACCTTTCACCCCCTTGCTCATCAAGAATCTATCCAGCTCTGCCTTAAAAATATTCAAGGACTCTGACCCATTGCCTTTTAAGGACGCGAGTTCCAAAATCTTGCAACCCTCAAGAGAATAAAAAAATCCTCACCTCCATCTTAAATGGGCGACTCCTTATTTTGCAACAGTGACCCTTGTTCCAGATTCTCCCACAAGAGGATTGGATTGGATTGGATTTGTTTATTGTCACGTGTACCGAGGTACAGTGAAAAGTATTTTTCTGCAAGCAGCTCAACAGATCATTCAGTACATGGAAGAAAAGGGAATTAAATAATTCAAGAAAATACATGAGAATACATAATAGGGCAACACGAGATATACAATGTAACTACATAAGCATTGGCATCGGTTGAAGCATACAGGATGTAGTGTTAATGAGGTCAGTCAATAAGAGGGTCATTTAGGAGTCTGGTGACAGTGGGGAAGAAGCTGTTTTTGAGTCTGTTCGTGCGTGTTCTCAGACTTCTGTATCTCCTGCCCGATGGAAGAAGTTGGAAAAGTGAGTAAGCCGGGTGGGAGGGATCCTTGATTATGCTGCCCGCTTTCCCCCGCAGCGGGAGGTGTAGATGGAATCAATGGATGGGAGGCAGGTTTGTGTGATGGACTGAGCGGTATTCATGACTCTCTGAAGTTCCTTGCGGTCCTGGGCCAAGCAGTTGCCATACCAGGCTGTGATGCAGCCCGATAGGATGCTCTCTATAGTGCATCTGTAAAAGTTGGTAAGGGTTAATGTGGACATGCCGAATTTCCTTAGTTTCCTGAGGAAGTATAGGCGCTGTTGTGCTTTCTTGGTGATAGCTTCAATGTGAGTGGACCAGGATAGATTTTTGGGGGTTTGGTACGTTTCGGCGTGGCCAGTTCGGCGTGGCCGATTCGACGGAGGAATTTTTCGGCGGAGGGACGTTTCGGCGTCAAATTAGTTATAGTCGCAGCCCATTTCTTGTATCTTTTCCTTCCAGCCGCCTCAGATATCGTGTTTGTGCACCAAACCGGGTCTCTTAAAGAAAGGCACCAACATTAAACTCTTAAAGAAGGCCGGTGTTACTGAAAGTATTTAAGCAGCTGCCCAGTGATCTACACTGCTGTCTGACTTAACACATTGTGTAAAGTCACAATATCTTCAGTAACACCGGCTGTATAAAGTCCGACCCGGTTTGGTGCTCCGCGGGGGAGCTTATGGACCCCAACTGTCAGTTGTGTCAATTTCAGCGGCCGGCTCACTTTGATCCGGAGAGGGAAGCTGCTCTCTCACTGAAACAATCAGCGGCCGCTGAAATTGACACTGCCGGCTGCTCTCTCCCTCCAATCAGAAACATTAAAACTTAAAAGTTGGATTGGAGAGAGAGAGCAGCAGGCAGTGTCAATTTCAGCGGCCGCTGATTGCTTCAGTGAGAGAGCAGCTTCCCTCTCCGGCCGCTGAAATTTAGGGGGTTTTAAATTTATTTAAAAATCTATGCTAGCGCTTCCCATTGTGAGTCTACGGGGGTCTGACCTCTCCCCCCGCCCCCAGTAGACTCTCAATGGGAAGCGCTAGCATAGATTTTAAAATAAATTTCCGTCCCTCCGCCGAAAAACTCCTCCGCCGAATCGGCCACGCCGAAACGTCCCATTCCAATCGGCTACGCCGAACTGGCCCCGTCGAATCGGCCACGCCGAACTGGCCACGCCGAAACGTCCCATCCCCGATTTTTGGTGATGTGCACCCCTAGGAATTTGAAACTGCTAACCATCTCCACCTCGGCTCCGTTGATGCTGACAGGGGTGTGTACAGTACTTTGATTCCTGAGCAAACCCTGGGCAGCAGGGTAGCATGGTGGTTAGCATAAATGCTTCACAGCTCCAGGGTCCCAGGTTCGATTCCCGGCTGGGTCACTGTCTGTGTGGAGTCTGCACGTCCTCCCCCTGTGTGCGTGGGTTTCCTCCGGGTGCTCCGGTTTCCTCCCACAGTCCAAAGATGTGCGGGTGAGGTGGATTGGCCATGCTAAATTGCCCGTAGTGTCCTAATAAAAGTAAGGTTAAGGGGGGGGTTGTTGGGTTACGGGTATAGGGTGGATACGTGGGTTTGAGTAGGGTGATCATTGCTCGGCACAACATCGAGGGCCGAAGGGCCTGTTCTGTGCTGTACTGTTCTATGTTCTATGTTCTATTTCCGACTGTCACACCTATCAAATCTCAGCCCTTCAGCTGATTTTTGATTCAGTTTTCTCTCACTCATGTGCTTGTCCCGTTTCCTTTTGAAAACATCTCAGCACTTTCCTCAACTCCTTCCCATGGTAATGAGTGTCATATTCTGAACCTGTGATAAATAAATTTGTCTGTATTGCCCCCTTGGATTTATTTGTAACTATCTTGTATTTATGACGTGTTGTTTATTGATGGTCACTCTCTCACATTGCCCCTCTCCAAACTACTGATAATTTAAAAGATTTATAGCAGGTCACTGCTTCATTTACTGTTGTCGATAGAAAAAGGGCACCACTCCATTTAATCTTTCCTGAGAGCTGTAATCTTTCATGTTATAAAAGTTATCACTGTCAATGCTGGATAGAATTCACAAAGAGACAAACCTTTCTGTTGGGTTCAGTTTGTTGTGTGCAAATTCTCCAATTCTAACCCTCTGTAAAAGGAGTTTACAAAAGCCATCACTGTCAGTCTAGGATAGAAATTCTGAACAGACAATTTTAGTTTCTCTGGAACATTTTTCCCTCTCGCGCTCCCCCAAAGCTGTAAATCTCCGTCCCACACACTCTCCCTCCTCCCTGGGCTGAAATCCAAACCCATCTCACCATCTGCACCATTTCTTTCCTCCATTCCCAGTTTTCTCCCTCCCTCTCCTCTGCCTGGGTTCAGTTCTCCAGCTCCTGTCTGCAGACTGACAATAAAATCAATGGGTCTTATTGGGGGGGGGTTGGGGCCTCCAGCGGGTGTTTGTGAATCCTCCCCGCCCACCTGCCAGGGGTTCCTTCCTTGCCAGAGATCAGAGTCCTCATTGATTTGAGTGCAAAGTGTCAGCTCTTATTTATTATCACCCCTCCCCCATCCTGTGATGTGAACCATCCCTCCAGTGTGTGAAGCAGGATGGTGCCCGTTAACCTGGGCCTGTTCCCGGGAGGGAGGGAGAAGCTCCGCAGCTGCAAACCAGGGAGCTGACAATGATGGTGAAGGGTTTGCTCCAGCTCACAATGCCGGGGGACTGATTGACGGCAGTTTCGAGCCAATAGGAAGAGGGGGCGGGGCTGGAGGATCGAACAAGAGCGACTGGTCCTCCAGCCAATCAGAGTGAATGGGAGGCGGAGCAAATCCTGGGCTCTCGCTCCTTCCGCATGCGCCCGGCCACCCGGGCCTTTCTCAGGGAAAAGCCAGAGCAGCTTTCGCCGGCTTCAGCTCCTGTATCCTCACTTCGTATTCGGGGCTTCGGTCTACACGGAATGTCTGTGAGGCCTCCCGACCCATTCGCCGGCTCCATCCCTCCCTCATGACTCACCAAACCGAATTTGACCGGCTCACAATTTCCACCCAACCGCCTGAATCCTGAGTTGTAATCGGTACTGCGCATGCTCCAGCCTCACGTGGGAGAGCGGGCTCAGCCCCGCCCTTCATTCACTCCGATTGGTTGGAAGACCCGCTGCAACCACTCGGTCCTCCAGGCCTACTCCTCTCTTCCTATTGGACCAGAGCTGCCGTCAATCACTTTCTGGGCATTGTGAGCTGGAGCATGCGCAGTGCCTACGCTGGGGTCGGCCCGTTTCACTGAAATCCGGTGGAGGTTCCAAACCCCAATAAGATATTTCCGGGCCCGGGTTTGCATCGAGCGGGGGGCAGCTGCGGCCTGCTCCCGGTGACAGGCCTGAGTTAACGGCAGCCGTCTTTCAAAACATCAGAGTTTGTTGTAAAATGGGATATTGTAAAACAGGATGTCAGGGTTACAGTCAACAACTTCTATTTATATAACACCTTTAACATCATAAATCATCCCAGTCAGCTTCACAGGAACATTATAAAACAAAGTGAGACACCCAGACACAAAAGGAGATATTAGGAGAGGTGGCCAAAAAATTAGTGGTCAAAGAGGTGAGTTTTAAAGAGTCTGAAAGGAGGTAAGTGAGGTGGAGACGGGAAGGTTTAGGGAGGGAATTCAGTGCTTGGGCCGAGGGAACTTCAAACCATTGCGGAGTAATTAGAATCGGGGAGAGGGATAGAGTCGGTATGTCAGGAATGGAGATTGGAGCAGTGACCGAACCGTGGATTCAGTCTTCTCCATATTTGATTGAAGTTATTTAGTCAGCAGGAAGAGAACCAGAATGAGCCCTAAATCTGATATCCGGGAGAACTTAGTTCCAGCGAGAGCACGGTAGCATTGTGGATAGCACAATCGCTTCACAGCTCCAGGGTCGCAGGTTCGATTCCGGCTTGGGGCACTGTCTGTGTGGAGTCTGCACATCCTCCCCGTGTGTGCGTGGGTTTCCTCCGAGTACTCCGGTTTCCTCCCACAGTCCAAAGATGTGCAGGTTAGGTGGATTGGCCATGCTAAATTGCCCTTAGTGTCCAAAATTGCCCTTAGTGTTGGATGGGGTTGCTGGGTTATGGGGATTGGGTGGAGGTGTTGACCTTGGGTAGGATGCTCTTTACAAGAGCTGGTGCAGACTCAATGGGCCAAATGGCTTCCTTCTGCACTGTAAATTCTATGAGAGGGAGAGGAAGAACAAAGGAAACCCTAGAAGATTTGGAGAAACGACCTTCCCGATTGCTCATCAAATCTCCACATGGTCAGTTCTGGACACAAAGTTCACATTTGTTATTCTAATTGGACAGTCAGGGTGATTCAGATTAATGTCTGTCACAAGTCATGAATCAAGTGACTTATAAAGCATATTCTTACGTCTAATTATATATCTTTGGGAAAAGGATACAGAAACAATGATCTAATACTTTATTTGGATTTCAGCCCAGGCAGGAGGGAGAGTGTGTGGGACGGGGATTTACAGCTTTGGGGACAGAAGAGACTAAAATGTTCCGCAGAAACTGGAACTAACTTCTGAATTTCTATCCTGTACTGACAGTGTGACCTTTGTAAACTCCTTTTACAGGGCATTAGGAGACGATTTTCAGAAAGGAAACACAAACTAAATATCACATTAAGATCTGACAGTGTCACTCAATTGATCAGGACCTGAATATCCTCAGACTATAAATGTGGAATGAAAAATGTTTGTTCTGTTTGTGGGAAAATATTTCAAACATCAGTGTGACTGGAAAAGTACCAAGACACACATACCTGAGTGAGTGTGTTCCACTGAACTGACTGTGGAAAGATCTTTAACCAGTTACAGCCTGAAAAAACATCACACCATTTATGAAGGGGAGAAACCATACAGGTGTTCTGTGTGAGGACCAAGCTTCACTTGATTGTCTAAAGAGGAAACGGACAAAGACACTGACTCCATGGAGATACCGTCAAAACCGTGGGTATGATTTTCGCTTAGGGGGTTTCCAAAATGCGAGAGGTCCCGGATGAGCTCTGCAAAGCGCTTGACTGGGGAGGTGATGGTGTAGTGGTATTGTCACTGGATGATTAATGCTGAGATCCAGCACAATTCTCTGAGAATGCAGGTTCAAACCCCACCACGGCAGATGCTTCATTGTGGCTTGTATTTGAACTTTAATCTAATAAATCAGGGGCAACACAGTAGCACATTGGTTAGCACAGTTGCTTCACAGCTCCAGGGTCCCAGGTTCGATTCCCAGCTTGGGACACTGTCTGTGCGGAGTCTGCACATTCTCCTCGTGTCTGCGTGGGTTTAGTCCGGCTGCTCCGGTTTTCTCCCCCAGTCCAAAGATGTGCAGGTTCAGTGGAGTGGCCATGCTAAATTGTTCTCAGTGTCCAAAAGGGTTAAGTGGGTTTACTGGGTTATGAGGATAGGGTGGAAGTGTGGGCTTGAGAAGGGTGCTCTGTCCAAGGGCCAGTGCAGACTCGATGTGCCGAATGGCCTGTTCTGCACTGTAAATTCTATGATTGTGGAAGTTGGATGTTAAACAGTTTTGTGAGAATTAGGTCAAAGGAGCAAAGGGTAAGTCTCACAGACAAGATGAGCGCTGAGAGAGCAGGAAAAGAGGGGAAAGATGTGAGTTCAGAATTTGGTCTTCGAGGCAGTTTTACTGAGTGTTTTAGTGGAAGAGAAGCTGTAGAAACAGCTGATCGGATTGTTTCAGGGGCTGGTGGCTGACTGGTTTAGTGGAAGAGGAGCTGTAGAATCAACTGATCGGATTGTTTCAGGGGCTGGTTTAGCACAGGACTAAATCGTTGGCTTTTAAAGCAGACCATGGCAGGCCAGCAGCACGGTTCAATTCCCGCACCAGTCTCCCGGAACAGGCGCCGGAATGTGGCGACGAGGGGCTTTTCACATTTGAAGCCTACTTGTGACAATAAGCGTTTTCATTTCATTTTCAATGGGTGGGGTTTTTCAGCCCTTCCTGCTGGCTGGATCTTCCAGTCCCACAGATCTCTCAGTCTGCTGTTCCGGTTGATTGGTTGGCTCATTGGGTTTGCTGTAGGCTTCTTGGTGTCTGTTGAAAAACTCCCGGTGCCTCATTCGCCTGATGAATTCCCTGGAGCGGAGAAACTACGATATCTTCTTTGCAGCCATCGACACATCATCGATGAAGACAAACATCTTGCCAAGGCCATCAACACTGCTTGCCTCCAAACAACCGCGCAACCTCAAACAGACCATTGATTACAGCAAACACCCCAGCATTCAGAACAGCGATCACAACACCACACAATCCTGCCATGGCAACTTCTGCAAGACGTGCGAGATCATCAATATAGCTACCACCATTACACGTGAGAACAGGTGTAATGGTGCGACTCGGCCAACGTTATTTACTTCACACTCTACAGCAAAGGATGTCCCGAGGCGTGGTACATTGGCGAGGCCATGCAGACGCTGCGACAACGGATGAACGGACATCGCACAACAATTGCCAGGCAGGAATGCTCCCTTAGTCGGGGAACACTTCAGCAGTCAAGGGCATTCAGCCTCTGATCTTTGGGTAAGCGTTCGGCCTTCAGGATGCACGACAATGCAGAATGGCCGAGCAGAAACTGATGGCCAAGTTCCGCGCACACGAGTACAGCCTCAACTGGGACCCTGGATTCATGTCCCATTACATGTGCTTGCAAAATCCTGCCAACTGTCCTGGCTTGTAACAATTCACACCTCTTTAACCTGTGATTATCCCTCTCTCCATTTGCACCACATGGACCTGTAAAGTCTTAATTACCTGCAAAGACTCGCATTCAAAGTACCATTTGGCATCATTGAATTTTTCTACATCTGTGTTTGTGGAACCCACATCATCATTCACCTGAGGAAGGAGCTGCACTCCTAAAGCTAGTGATTCGAAACAATCCTGTTGGACTTTAACCTGGTGTTCTAAGATTTCTTACTGTGCCCACCCCTGTCCAACGCCGGCATCTCCACATCATAAATGAGAGGCATTTAATGCTTCTGCCAGTTTTGAACCAGGCACCTTTTGCGCGTTAGGTGAATGTGATAACCTCCATGCTACAGAAACAGCTGGAAGCACAGTACCAATGGACCTGTGCAATGTTCAACTGCACAGTCTTGCTGCAGCTTTCAATGGTTCAGCTGGGAAGCCAGGTCACTGATTACATGAAGACAGCTGTTCCTTTCAAACAGATGTGTCAATTTGTAAGACCATAAGATATAGAACTTATATTGAACTTTAGCATTTGTTCAGCAAATATCTAACGGAATAGTGCTCTGTTCAATCATTAATGCATCATTCTTATCTTCCTACAGAAAATTTCCACCAATGTTACTCAACATTTGTTTCATTATATAATGTTGAACATCTGTATATTTACTTGTTATATATGACTTCATTTTGAATTGACTAGCTCTCGAGTCTTCACTCTGAATAACTCCGAAATATATATCAATGAATTGCAAACATGACTGACCAAGAAAAGAAACCTTTTCACTGGGTAACAGAAATCCCATGAATCTTTGTTCAGTTTGACCAGACAGCTTTCAAACAAAGTCAAATATAATTAAATGAAAGTGAATTGAGAATTATGTGTTGCTTATATTTGACCCCTCTGTGTTTTGGTGTGAAACGTTTTGCAGCCTAAATACCATTCATGTATAAGAAAGGAGGGGTGACAGCAAATCCGCACTGAGCCTGGATTTCCTCATCTCCCTGAGTGGCTTTTCCTGTTTCTCCAGCCTGAAGGCCGAATCTTTCAAAAATGTAGTTCAGTTAAATCTCTAACTTTTCCTCTAATTCAGTTAGTATCATTTGTACACATGGTAAGGTAACGATCAGAATGCTATACAGACTAAGTTATCACAGAGTTACATTGGACTCTCTTGGAACTACCCTTATGTGCGACTGGCCTCGTGTACGCCTGACAACCTTCTGCTGGTAGCCGGATGTCACCTGACTGATGCCTGACGCCAACTACTGGTGGGAGGTCACACTGCTGAGTACATGTGATATTATATACAGCCTTAATCATCACATCTCGTAACTTCTCAAAATTATCAAGTAATTTATTTTTTCAAACAAATTCTGATAGCCCTGCAGTTTCTGTAAACATTTTGGTTGGTCATGTTATTTTAAAAAAAAAGATCTAGTCTTTGCAATATAATGACCTAACACACCAATTCACTGATCATAATCAATGTTCGCTACTGAATAAACTTGAATTTAATTATTGTTTTTTGCGATTAAATCAATACATAGTTAATATAGAAAAGGTACAGAAGGTGAAATGGCTGCAGAAAGGCACGTGTTAAGAGGTATAAAAGGGCTTCCTTGACCTTATTACTAAGGCCAGTGAATACACTATGAAAATAACAATTTACGGGCAGCAAGGTGGCGCAATGGTTAGCACTGCTTCCTCACAGCGCCGAGGTCCGAGGTTCAATCCCGACCCTGGGTCACTGCAGTGTGGAGTTTGCACATTCTTCCCGTGGTTTTGTTGGTCTCACCCCCACAACCCAAAGATGTGCAGGGTAGGTGGATTGGCCACGCTAAATTGTACCTTAATTGGAAAAAGTGAATTGCGTACTCTAAATTTTTTTTATAATGAAAATAACAATTTAAAAACTAAATGTGATTACACATGCGTACTTAGCTTCCTACATTACAACAGTGAATATATTTCAAAAGTACTCCATTGGCTTTAAAACTCTTTCGGAGGTGCAGTGGGAGTGAGGTTTTATAGAAATGTACATTTGTTCTAATTGTCCGCAAACTTGGATATATTACACTCGGTGTCCTCACCAGAATAATTGATAAAGATTGAGTCTTAATTTTGTGCCAGAACCATGTCATTGACACCATTTTGAATATTCTACGAAAATCCAGACACACCATATGCACAATTATTTGTTGAAAAACACAGCGAGTTGTTGTGATTTGTAATGCACTGTCCATAAATGGTGCTGGAATCTCATTGGACTGTAACTTCCAAAAGGGAATTTAATGCATTCTGAAAAGAAAACAAAATAATCGAACTTTGGGATCAAATGGGTCGCTGTACAAAGAGTTGGAATGGAATAAATGGGCCAAATTGACTCCTCTGTGCTCCAGCAGCCTTGTGTCCATGTGAAGGGAGTGGGAACAACCTGGAACCTACTGCCTTTGAGGTCGGAGTTGCAGAGATGACGGAAGGATTTCAATAGGAAATTAGACGGTTACTGAGAGAAATAAACCAACAGAGATTTGGGGATAGAACGGGGCAATGGACAGACTGGCTTCTTCCACAGAGAGCCGACATAATCGCACAAGACTGAATGGCGCCATTCCCCACCCTCCAGATGCTGTGATCTTAGGAGAGAAATTCAGCTGCTCCATTCACTCCAACTGACTGGAGTCACTTATCCTCATCTCTGGTGCCATCTAAGTGGCTGCTTTAGCACAGGGCTGAATAGTTGGCTTTATAGACTGAGGCAGGACAGCAGCACGGTTCAATTCCTGTACCAGCCTCCCCAGGCACCGGAATGTGGTGACTGGAGGCTTTTCACAATAACTTCATTTGAAGACTATTTCTGACAATAAGTGATTTTCATTTTCCATTTCATTCTCGTTAATGTCCTCTACATCCTAACTATAGGGCTGTTTAGCACACTGGGCTAAATCACTGGCTTTGAAAGCAGGCCAGCATGGCCAGCAGGCCACCCTCCCCAAACAGGCACCGGAATGTGGCGACTGGGGGCTTTTCACAATAACTTCATTTGAAGTCTATTTGTGACAATAAGCGATTTTCAATTTCCAATTTCAATTTTTCAATTTTCAACTAAGAACTTCACATCTTTCCTAAAATGTGGGGCCCATATATAGGATTCCATTCTAAGGGGATAGAATTGAAAAGCACGTAGGAAATGTTCAACTTGTTTAGACCCAGGGTTAGACTACACTGGGAGCTCTGTCAACATTGGTGATCTCCATTTAGAAAAAGGAAATAGAGGCACTGGATAAGGTGCAACAAAGATTCATAATATATAGAACTGAGAACATTTAACACTCAGGAAAGGCTGGGGCTGCTTTTCTCTGGAAAAGAGAAGACCGATGGGTGATCTGATGGAAGTCTTTAACATTATGAAGGGATTCAATGAAATGAAAATGAAATTCAATAATCCAATAGGAATTTCAGCAGTAACCTCTTTACCGAGCGAGTGGTGAGAATCTGGAACTCACTCCCACAGCTAGTGGTTGAGGTGAACAGCATGAATACATTGAATGTAAAACTAGATACATACATGAGCGAGAAAGGAATAGAACGAGATGCTGATAGGGGAGATGTAGAGGGGTGGGTGGAGGATCACGTGGAGCATAAATACTGACACAGACCATAGCTAACCTCAGCCGGTATGTGCACCTCATAACCTGATAGTTTTTTTCTGTGAGAAGCGCCAAGATAAATTAAACAAAAGGACCATGTAACCACCATAGCCCATCTTCATGGCAATGTGGCATGATTTTTGGGGTTTCCAAACAGAAAAGAGAATGAAACATCTAACCTCCAAACACCCTTTCTCTCTTTGATCCTTGTGAAATGTGCAACCAGATATTCGCAAGAAGGCTCAGAGAGAATCAGCCCACTGGAGACAAAGCCATGAGACCGGCCAGTCCAGCAGAAAGAAACCCTCTGACCATCCCCATTGACCAACAGAATGAACAAAATGCAGTCCTGGATGTAATTGAGAACAGAAACAATATCAGCAGAATCCAATCCCTGTAATCAGTTCTGAACTTGTTGGTGTCTCAGAAAGTGCGATGAATTACAAAACCCTTCGCACATTGAGGACAGGTGAACGGCCTCTCCCCAGTGTGAACTCCTTGTTATGACTGCGGATGGCATAACCAAGTGAATTGCGCAAATAAGATGTAAACTGGTGTGATATAATCGGGATTGTGGAGACATGGCTGCAGGGATGGGAACTGAATATATTCAGTATTTAGGAAGGAGAGACAAAAAGGAAAAGGCAGTGGAGTGGCAATGCTGGTTAATAATAATCTTTATGCTTGTCACAAGTAGGCTTGCATTAACACTGCAATGAAGTTACTGTGAAAATCCCCTAGTCGCCACACTCCGGCACCTGTTCAGGTATAATGAGGGAGAATTCAGAATGTCTAACTCACCTAAGTCTTTCAGGACTTGTGGGAGAAAACCGGAGCACCTGAAGGAAAACCAGCAGACACGGTGAGAATGTGCAAACTCTGCACAGACAGTGACCCAAGCCAGGAATCGAACCTGGACCCTGGCGTTGTGAAGCAACAGTTCTAACCACTGTGCTACCCATGAGGCCCATGGTTAAAGAGGAAAATAATGAGGAAGGATATTAGCTCCGACAATGTGGAAGAGCTGGGGAGAGCTGAGAAACACCATGGGGCAAAAACATTAGTGGGCATCGTATATAGATCCCCAAACTGCAGTGGTGATGTTGGGAATGGCATAAAACAGGAAATTAGGCTGATTGTAAAAGTTTCTATCTGTAAGGGAAGAGAAAAAGATTGGTGAAGACAAATGTAGGTTCCTTACAGTCAGAAACAGGGGAATGTATAATAGGGAACAAAGAAATGGCTGAGAAAATAAATACATACTTTGGTTCTGTCTTCACAAATGAGGTGCTGGTTTAGCACAGTGGGCTAAACAGCTGACTTGTAAAGCAGAACAAGGCCAGCAGAGCGGGTTCAATTCCCGTATCAGCCTCCCCGGAATGTGGCGACTAGGGGTTTTTCACAGTAACTTCATTTGAAGCCTACTTGTGACAATAAGCGATTTTCATTTCATTCATTTCACATATCAGATACCAAAAATGTTGGGGAACGCCGCAATTAGTGAGAGGGAGGAACTGAAGGACATCAATATTAGGAGAGAAATGGTGTTGGGGAAATTGATGGGATTGAAGGCTGACAAATCCCCAGGGCCTGATAATCTGCATCCCAAAGTACTTAAAGTGGCTGTAGAAATAGTGGATGCATTGGTGGTCATCTTCCAGGATTCTATAGACTCTGGAACAGTTCCTGCAGATTGGAGGGTGGCTTATGTGAAATGAAAATCGCTTATTGTCACGAGTAGGCTTCAATGAAGTTACTGTGAAAAGCCCCTAGTCGCCACATTCCGGCGCCTGTTCGGGGAGGCTGTTACGGGCTGTTATGTAACTCACTATTTAAAAAGTGATATGGAGAGAAAACAAGGAATTATAGACTAGTAATGGGAAAATTCTAGAATCCATTATCAAAGATTTTATAGCAAAGCACTTAGAAAACAGTGGCAGGATCGGACAGAAGCAGCATGAATTTATGAAGAGGAAATCATGCTTGACAAATCTACTGGAATTCTTCGAGGGTGTAACTGGTAGAGTTGATGAGGGGCAGCCAGTGGAGGTGGTATATTTGGACTTTCAGATGGCTTTTGACAAAGTCCCGCAGAAGAGATTAGTGAGTAAAATTAAAGCACATGGGATCAGCAGTACTGTATTGAGATGGATAGAAAACTGGCTGGCAGACAGGAAACAAGGTATAGGAATTAATAGGTCTTTTTCAAATTGTAAGGCAGTGACTAGTGGGGTACGGCAGGGATTGGTGCTCGATCCCCACAGAGTCACAATATATATTAATGATATTTTAAAATATTTAAAGTACCCAATTCTTTCATTTCAATTAAGGGGCAATTGAGCGTGGCCAATCTGCCTACCCTGCACATCTTTGGGTTATGGGGGTGAGACTCAAGCAGACATGGGGTGAATGTGTCTCCACACAGACAGTGTTCCTGGGCAAGATTGAATCCTGGTCCTCAGCACCGTGAGGCAGCAGTGCTAACATCTGTGCCACCCCATATATTAAGGATTTAGATGAAGGAACAGAATGAAATATCTCCAAATTTGCAGATGCCACCAAGTTGCTTGGAAGGGTGAGCTGTGGGGAGGATGCAGAGATCCTTCGGTGTGATTTGGACAAGTTGAGCGAGTGGGCAAATGAATGGCAGATACAGTATAATTTGGAGAAATGCGAGGTTATCCACTTTGGTAGCATAAACAAGTAGGCAGACTATTAGCTGACTGGCCATAAATTAGGAGAGGGGAATGTGCAACGAGACCTGGGTATCCTCGTACACCAGTCACTGAAGGTGAGCATGCAGCTACAGCAGGCGGTAAAGAAGGCAAACGGTATGCTAGCCTTCATTGCGAGCCGATTCGAGTACAGGAGCAGGGATATCTTGCTGTCATTATACAGGGCCTTGGCGAGGCCATTTCTAGAATACCTGTGTGCAGTTTTGGTCTCCTTATCTGAGGAAGGATGTTCTTGCTCTTGAGGGAGTGCAGCAAAGGTTCACCAGATTCCTGGGATGATGGGACTGACGTACGAGGATAGATTGAATCGGTTGGGATTGTATTCCTTGGAGTTCAGAAGAATGAGGGATCTCATAGAACCTAAAATATTCTAACAGGACTTGACAGGGTAGACGCAGGAAAGATTTTCACAATGCGGGAGTGTACAGTACCAGAGGTCGCAGTCTGAGGATACGGGGTAGACCATTTAGACAGAGATGAGGAGAAATTTCTTCAACCAGAGAGTGGTGAGCCTGTGGGATTTGTTACCACAGGAAATAGTTGAGGCCAATACGTTGTATGTTTTCAAGAAGCAGGTGGATATAGCACTTAGGGCGAAGGGAATCAAAGGATATGGAGGGGAAAGCGGGATTGGGCTATTGAGTTGGATGATAAGCCATGATCATAAAGAATGGCAGAGCAGGCGCAAAGGGCCAAATGGCCTTTTCCAGCTCCTATTTTCAATGTAATCCCTTCCCACATTAAGAGCAAGTGAATGGCCTTTCCCCAGTGTGAACTCGCTGGTGTATCTGCAGGTTGGATAACTGAATGAACCCCGTCCCACACTGAGAGCAGGTGAATGGCCTCTCCCCAGTGTGAATTCGCTGGTGTACCTGCAGGTTGGATAACTGAATGAATCCCTTCCCACACTGAGAGCAGGTGAATGGCCGCTCCCCAGTGTGAACTCGCTGGTGTACCTGCAGGTTGGATAACTGAATGAATCCCTTCCCACACTGAGAGCAGGTGAATGGCCGCTCCCCAGTGTGAACTCGCTGGTGTGTCTGCAGGTTGGATAACTGAATGAATCCCTTCCCACACTGAGAGCAGGTGAATGGCCTCTCCCCAGTGTGAATTCGCTGGTGTGTCCGCAGGTTGGATAACTGAATGAATCCCTTCCCACACTGAGAGCAGGCGAATGGCTTCTCCCCAGTGTGAACTCGCTGGTGTGTCTGCAGGCTGGATAAAGCACGGAATCTCTGCCCACACTGAGAGCAGGTTAATGGCTTCTCTCCAGTGTGAACTCGCTGATGTACCTGCAGGCTGGATAACTGTGTGAATCCTTTCCCACACTGAGAGCAGGTGAATGGCTTCTCTCCAGTGTGAACTCGCTGGTGTACCTGCAGGCTGGATAACTGACTGAATCTCTTCCCACACTGAGAGCAGGTGAATGGCTTCTCTCCAGTGTGAACTCGCTGGTGTACCTGCAGGCTGGATAACTGAGTGAATCCCTTCCCACACTGAGAGCAGGTGAATGGCTTCTCTCCAGTGTGAACCCCCTGGTGTATGTGAAGGTTAGATAACTGAGTGAATCTCTTCCCACACTGAGAGCAGGTGAATGGCCTCTCCCCAGTGTGACTGCGCTGATGAATCTCCACCTCGGATGGGGCTCTGAATCCCTTCCCACAGTCCCCACATTTCCACGGTTTCTCCATATTTTGGGTCTCCTCGTGTTTCTCCAGATTGGACAATCACTGGAAGCCTTGGCTACACACACAATATGTGCACTGTCGCTCCTCACTGTGAATGGTGTGGTGTTTTTTCAATTTGTGCAACCCGCTGAAACTCTTTCCACAGTCAGTTCACTGGAAGTCTCTCAGTCGGGTGTGTGTTGTGTGGGTCTCGGTGCTTTTCCAAGTCACGCTCACATTTAAAATCTTTTGAAGCCGACAGATCAGACAAACATTTCTCCTTCTCGTAGATGATATTCAGAGCCCGATGATATTCGGATTAGAAGGAATCGAGCGAGTTTGTCACATCGAGACGTGATGTTTGAGATTTCTGTCTATAATTCCTCCCCTTCCAATATCCTTTAAAAACAATTTTCAAAAGTCATCATTGTTAGTACAGGATAGAAATTCAGAACAGATAATTCTAGTTTCTATGGAACATTATTTAGTCTCTCGTTCTCCAAAAGCTGTAAATCTCCATCCCACACAATCTCCCTCCATTCTCACTCTGCTGTATCTAATATTCATCCTCCCATTTCTCCTGAAGGTGCTGATTCAGGCTGATTAACAGATCCAAGCTCAGCTCACTGCTTCCTGACCAGGACACAGAGATTAGAATAGGAGCAAGTGTAGGCCATTCGGCCCACCGAGTCTGCTCATCCATTCAATGAGATCCTTGGCCGATCTACCTCAGCACCATTTTCCCACACGATCCCCATATCAATGATATCTTCAACATCTAGACACCTATCAATATTTGTCTTGAGCATACTTGATGACTGAGACTCCACATTCCTCTGGGGTAGAGAATTCCAAAGCTTCACCACATCCTCAAGTGAAAAAATCCCTCCTCATCTCAGCTTTCTCTCTATTTTCCTGCCTGAACCCCATAACCCTTAAGTCCATTGTCAATAAAATATCTGTCCAACTTGTGCTTCAATATATTCAATGACACCCCCCTTGACTCCACTGCTCCCTGTGGAAGAGAAATCCAAAGACTAACCTTCAGAACATAATCTTTGTTAGTGTCACAAGTAGGCTGACATCAGGGCAACACGGTAGCATTGTGGATAGCACAATCGCTTCACAGCTCCAGTGTTCCAGGTTCGATTCCGGCTTGGGTCACTGTGCGGAGTCTGCACATCCTCCCCGTGTGTGCGTGGGTTTCCTCCGGGTGTTCCGGTTTCCTCCCACTGTCCAAAGATGTGCAGGTTAGGTGGATTGGCCATGATAAATTGCCCTTAGTGTCCAAAATTGTCCTTAGTGTTGGGTGGGGTTACTGGTTTATGGGGATAGGGTGGATGTGTTGACCTTGGGTAGGGTGCTCTTTCCAAGAGCCGGTGCAGACTTGAAGGGCCGAATGGCCTCCTTCTGCACTGTAAATTCTATGAATTAACTCTGCAATGAAGCAACTGTGAAAAGCCCCTATTCGCCACACTCCGACACCTGTTCGGGGACACAGAGGGAGAATTCAGAATGTCCAATGTCATCTAACAGCACGTCTTTTGGGACTTGTGGGAGGAAACCGGAGCACCGGGAGGAAACCATGCAGACATGGGGAGAACGTGCAGACTCCGCACAGACAGTGACCCAAGCCGGGAATCGAACCCAGGTCCCTGGTGCTGTAAAGCATCACTGTGTGACGGTCCACTACATCAGATATATCTCTTCCCAATATTAATTTACTGCCCCCTTAAACGTCAGCCATCTCCTGGGGAAATCAGCCCTTAAATTGGTAACATTAGGAAAGGGACCATCCTTTTAGCCAGACAAATAAATGAATCAAGCTGAGGGACACTGCAGTCTGAAGCTATAAACTCGGGCACTAGGACCTGGCCGGGCGAGACTACGTAGCCTCACAGACGTCACCGCACCCGCGCATGCGCGCCGCTCCATTTGAATCAAGATGGCGGCTGTTGAATTATGCCTGATATCAGGAAAAGACCCGAAGCTGCAAACGCAGGACCTACAGGTACGTCTTCCTGGTTTAGAGCCTTCACGCGGTGTTTAGAAACTCTCTCACTTCAGAGTGGGCTCTATCGCTTCCTCCAGATTTCCGCATCCTTACCCGCTGCCCAGGAGGCAAAGAACCGTCTTTTTCCCAGGCGCCACCACACGCCGCGCATACTCCAACTACTCCCGGAAATGCGCCTGCGCACTGCTGTCCTGCGGTGTCGATCGGGGACATTCACCACCGCGGCGAATGCCGGGTAATGGAAGCGCCATTGATCATCCCAATTAGTGACTAGTGATTTATGTTTGCGATGATGTGAAGATTGGGCGAGTGGGATAAAAATCATACATAAATCCAAGTAAGAGGGAGACATGTGGCGTAGTGGTCAGCAGTGGGACTAAGGCGCTGAGGACCTAAGGTCTGGAATTGTGTTCATTGCTTTCTGTAGTTTCTGATGGTCTTGGGCTGAGCAGTTGCCACAGCAGGTTGTGATGCAGCCAGATAGGATGTTTTCCTAGCATGTTTTCCTGTATCTGTAAAAATCGTAAGACTCAACGTGAACATGCTGGATTTCCATAGTTTCCTGAGGAAGTATCATAGATATCATAGAGTTTACAGTGCAGAAGGAGGCCATTCGGCCCATCGAGTCAGCACCGGCTCTTGGAAAGAGCACCCTACCCAAGGTCAACACCTCCACCTTGTCCCCATAACCCAGTAACCCCATCCAACACTAAGAGCAGTTTTGGACACGAAGGGCAATTTATCATGGCCACTCCACCTAACCTGCACATCTTTGGACTGCGGGAGGAAACTGGAGCATCCGGAGGAAACCCACGCACACACGGGGAGGATGTGCAGACTCCGCACAGACAGTGACCCAAGCCGGAATCGAACCTGGGACCCTGGAGCTGTGAAGCAATTGTGCTAACCACAAGGCTACCGGCGCTGTCATGCTTTCCTGGTCGTAGCGTCGATGTGGGAAGCCCTATCCATCTAATATTGGAAAATAGATATCTAACGAGAGGGAAGTCAATTTGTGTATCCTTTTTAGCGTGGCCAATCCACCTACCCTGCACATTTTTGGGGCTGAGATCCATGCAGACACAGGGAGAACAATTTATGTATCCTTAATGAACATCGATATGCAGAGAGGAAGATGAAAAGCCTTTAAACATCTCACTTGGCACAGAACTGTCTGAAACTCGAAACAGGAGCTTTAGGAAATCAAAGTACTGACAAATAGCCAACTGCCCAGTTGATGGAAGACATTCTTAAAATATAAATTTTTGGACCTTAGTTCGAATCCTGGCTTGGGTCATTGTCTGTGCGGAGTCTGCACGTTCTCCCCATGTCTGCGTAGGTTTCCTCCGGGTGCTCCGGTTTCCTCCGGTTAGGTGAAATGGACATTATGAATTCTCCCTCAGTGTACCCGAACAGTAACTTCATTGCAGTGTAAGCCTATTTGTGACACTAATAAAAAAAAGACATTCACTCACTTGACTGAGCAACTCGGGTTCCAGCCCTCATGTCTGGTGACTGACCTCACTGCTCCCTTGCCCTTCTGGCCTCTGAGCTCCTCTTGCTGCTGTTTCCCAGGACAATCAGTGTCCACTCTCCTACATTACTCTGTCTGATCGAGTTCAGAGGCTCAGAGGAGGAAAGAAATGAGAACATGAATCTGAATTCAGAAATTCAGTTGAAGAAACATGATAAACTGAAGGATTTAAGTCACAGTATTTGATTGCAATTAATATATTAATTTTGTCTGACACTTATGCGGAATGGAAGCAAATTATGTTTGTTATTTTATATTGTTCTTCTTTTCTATGGTTTTGACACATCATCTTTCTTTTTTCTTACATTTAAATGGTGGACCATGCTACCCAGAATTCTCTGCATGGGCGAATACAGATATTTTAGTTTATTAACAACTCCATATTACAAAAGAACACAGCTGAATACAAAACAATCAGCAATACAGGAAAAATATCCACAATACACCAAAACTGGACATTCTGAATTCTCCCTCAGTGCACCCGAACAGACGCCGTAATGTGGCGACTCGAGAATTTTCGGAGTAACTTCATTGCAGTTAATGTAAGCCTACTTGTGACAATAAAGATTATTGTTATAAAACAGAAACCAATGAATAATCAACAAGAAAACAAAACCACCAGATTTCACGCCAGCACATGCCCACCACCACATCAGCAGAAAGGCTCCCAAACGAGCAGCACAGACCACTGGTAAAGGACACACTGATATGGGGCACGGCGGAAGGGAGAGAGAGAGAACACCCCTCCCAAGTGGGAGCACAGTTCAACCCAGAAACAGTCGTGTATGTGAGTGCATCCTATCTTAGTGGGAAGCACGGTAGCATTATGGATAGCACAATCGCTTCACAGCTCCAGGGTCCCAGGTTCGATTCCGGCTTGGGTCACTGTCTGTGTGGAGTCTGCACATCCTCCCTGTGTGTGCGTGGGTTTCCTCCGGGTGCTCCGGTTTCCTCCCACGGTCCAAAGATGTGCAGGTTAGGTGGATTGGCCATGATAAATAGCCCTTAGTGTCCAAAAATGCCCTTAATGTTGGGTGGGGTTACTGGGTTATGGGGATAGGGTGGAGGTGTTAACCTTGGGTAGGGTGCTCTTTCCAGGAGCCGGTGCAGACTCGATGGGCCGAATGGCCTCCTTCTGCACTGTAAATTCTATGTTCTATCTTAATCAAAAAGACTGGAATGCGCACGTACAGAAAGGCTGAGCAGACCATTTAAAAGCAGGATGGGCATTGGATGCAGAAGCAATTTGGGCTGGAGTGGAGATGGAGGAGATGCTGCTGGGTTTAACCTATTGGACTGGGACTTAGGAGGACGAACAGGCCATTCGACCCGCCAATCCAGTTCCACCATTCAATATAATTAGGGCTGATCTGGTTGTGGTCTCAGTTCCCCTTGCCTGTCTGCACCACCAACATCATCACCCAGAACCATTGACTCCCTTGTCTATCAAAAATCTATCATCCAACAGTGCCTTAAATAAATTCAATACCCCAGCCTCCACTGTTCTCTGGGGAATTCCACAGACTAATGAACCTCGGAAACAAAAACATTATCCTCATTTTAGCCTTCACGTTCTCCCCATCTCTCATTCTTAAAGTGTGTCACCTCATTCTAGTCTTTCCCATGGGTCCAAAACCGTCCTCATTTTTTTCCTCCTCTGAACCCCATCAGACAGAGTAATGTAGGAGAGAGGACACTGATTGTCCTGGGAAACGTGTGTAATCGGCGGGGCTTCGTTGTCTATTCCCGGCCTGGTCCTAGTGCCCGAAAAAGCATCGTTCTGGCAACAAGTTAAACAACTTCACCCATCCCCAGGCTGCAGTCGAGAAGAGTGCATGAAGCCATGGATATACTCAGGGTGAGAGGTTACAGCCTCTGTATAGTTTCCTGCAGGGGCTGCTCCTCAACTTTGGTTACACTTGAGCCCCAGGCTCCTAATCTTTGGCTGTCCAGTGTGGAGGAGGCTGGGTAAATCAGAAGTACTTCTCCTGGACCTGTTCTTGGATCTGGTTAACACAGAAATTTGTTGAACCTCAATGAGCAGTTTCTCTGGAGGTTGGGCGCCTGTCAGACTGCCTTACAACGTTTCATTGAAAGGAAGCAGTGGTGTCCACTGGTACACTTGCTACCTTCCACAACTGGTGGGAAACTCGATACAGAGCAACTCCAAAACACTGGAATCAACATTCTGGTTTAGTTAGGAAGCTTCCCTTTGATTTTGTTGCTAATTTTGTCTTCTTTCAGTTTGTTTGGAACACTTATTTGGGGTAACAAGCGATAAAAGATTAGTCCACAGAAACTGGAATTGTCTATTCTGAATTTCTATTGCTATACAGTGATGATGTTTGTAAACTTCTTTTACAGGGTATTAGGAGAAAACATTTTGCAAGTGGAAACTCAAACAAAACATCGCAGAGAAGTAACGGAATCATTCACTACATCAAAATCTGAATAACGTCGGAGAATGTGGAAGGAGAAATATTTCTCTGTTCTATTGGTGGGAAAACATTTCAAACATCAGTGTGATTGGAAAGCAACGAGATACACACACACCCAAGTGAGAGTGTTCCAGTGAACTGACTGTGGAAACATCAGTGTGACTGGAAAAGCACCGAGACCCACACAACACACAGCCGAGTGAGTGTTCCAGTGAACTGACTGTGGAAACATCAGTGTGACTGGAAAAGCACCGAGACCCACACAACACACACCCGAGTAAGAGAGTTCCAGTGAACTGACTGTGGAAAGTTTTAACCAGTTACACAGCCTGATAAAAATACAAGCATTCACAGCGGGGAGAAACCGTACATATGTTCTGTGTGTGGCTCAAGCTTCAACTGATCATCCAGCCTGGAGAGACACAACAAATCCAGCACCATGGAGAAACCGTGGAAGTGTGAGGACTGTGGGAAGGGATTCAATTATCCATCCCTGCTTGAAAATCATTGACACAGCCACACTGGGGAGAGGCCATTCGGCTGCTCCGTATGTGGGAAGGGATTCATTCAGACCTCCCACCTGCTGACACACCAGCAAGTTCACATTGACGAGAGGCTCTTTAACCCCTCAGGCTGTGATAACAACCCTAAAAGCTCCGAGGGCCTGGTCAAGCACCAGGTGGTTCCCACCGAGCGACAATTCAGTTGCTCTCACTGTGCGAAGCGGTTCATACGATCACAGACACTCATTGAACATGAACGTACTCACACTGGGGAGAGGCCATTCACCTGCTCTGTGTGTGGGAAAGGATTCACCCGATCAGCCTACCTCACTACACACTGACTAGTTCACACGGATAACAGACCTTTCAAATGTACTGAATGTGAGAAGACTTATAAAACCACAAGTGAATTGCTGATACACCAGAGAGTCCACACTGGGGAGAGGCCATTCATCTGCTCTGTATGTGGGAAGGGATTCTCACGATCATCCCACCTTGCTAAACACCAACTGGTTCACACGGATAAAAGACTTTTCAAATGTTCTGAATGTGAGAAGATTTACAAAACCTCAACTGATCTGCGAACACACCAGCGAGTTCACAATGAGGAGAGGCCATTCAGGTGCACTGTGTGTGGGAACGGATTCACTCTGTCACCAAGCCTCCAGAAACACCAGCGAGTTCACACTGGGGAGAGGTCATTCACCTGCTCCACGTGTGGGAAGGGATTTATTCATCCATCCAATCTTCTGACGCACCAGCGAGTTCACACTGGGGAGAGGCCGTTTCTTTGCTCTGACTATGGGAAGACATTCATCCACTCGTCCCACCTCTTGAGACACCAGAGAGTTCACAAGCAACAACTGGAATTGGATTCTGTTGTTAATGCTGCTGTTAATCACATCCAGGACTGAACCATGTTCATTCTGACAGTTGGAGAATGTTCATGCTGATGTTAATCATCCCACAACTTGCTGCAGTTTAATATTCTGATATGTGTCAAATGAATTTATGTTTTTTCAGCCACACAGCAGGGACAGTAATTTCTCCAGGATAAGAGGAAACTAACTGGTGTCCTGTTCCCGACTGCCCCATTTTAGGGTCTCTTCTCCTTTTTAATCCAGTTCTCATCCCTTCAGTTACTCCCATGGACAGGTCCGAGCTCCCCATACCTTCCAGAGTGTTTCCTAACCCTCGGATCCAGGGAAGGTATCGGGAACACTCCCGGGACCACAAACACAAGAGCCAGTCTTTAGGACTGAGAGCCAGTGTTTTGGACTGATGTACTGAATCTCATCATTAAGGGTGGGATGTTTGCAAAGCCTCCTCTTCCTGTGGTTACACTTTGGGCTGAAATTAATGAAGCCACAGATCTCTGTTTGGGAAGTGGATCATTGTAAACAGGAGTTTAGGGTTACATTGTGCAGGAAGAGAAACAGAAACCAAAACCGCACAAGAGGCTGAGTTGTTGCTGATTTTAGTGAACTCCTTTCCCAGGATATTCTAAATTAACTGGTCAGTAATTGCTGGAACTGTCCTTTTTGAACAAGTGCATAACATTTGTAATTCTCCAGTCCTCTGGCACCCCCAGGAATGGCTGGGAGATTATTGCCAGCACTCCTGTAATTTACATTCTCACTTCAACACGTCCTCAATTTTGAACCGATCTAGGGACAGGGTTTCCTAATCTGTCTCCATGGCCTGGGTAGTGTTCTAACCCTACAGGAGGCTCAGGGATCTGCAACCTCAGAGTCCCTGTGGCCTCACCTGAGTATTATTTACCAAGGTGAGGGGAGTAGGAGCTGCCCCACCTTTTCCTCGGACTGCTGGAACATAAATATCCCGACCCAGGTGTGGGTAGACGCCGGAGACCCCTTTGGTGAGTAGAAGATATAAATAGTAAGAGGAATAAATCGAAACTTTTCTACAGTCATCGCTTCCGAGTGCTCGCTTGCCTGAGACTTTATAGATAGCTGGTGAAGACAGTGAGTTTAGTTTGATTTTCAACAAGGTGACTCGATCTTTAAAAGCTCCTTCTTCATGAGTATGAGGGGGTGAGAAAAATATCAGCCATGATTCAATGGCGGAGCAGACTCGATGGGCCGAGTGGCCTAATTTTGCTCCTCTGTGTTATGTCTTGTGATCATTGATGATTTCAAAGTAATACCTGTTTCTCTAGAACATTTAAACCTGTTGTCTTTATTTTCGAAAGGATTTATCTGATGGATGTTGTTAGGAAAGTTATCCAGGGTTAGCTATAGAGTACTGTATTCTTTTGGTGGGGTGGTCAGGATTGGTAGTTGATGAATTGTTTACTGTTTGTTTATAAAATGTTAACTGGATTCATAGAATAAACATTGTTTTGTTTTAAACACACTAGCTCTCTGTTGCATCACACCTGCAAAGTGGTCCCTTGTGCTCCCCATAACCACAATCTATTTAAAGTTGTGGGTCAGGTGAACTCCATGATGCACTTTGGGGTTCTCTAAACCCTGGCCCAGAATAGGCTGGATTCTCCGATCGGCAGAATCGCGTTCGGCGATCGGCCGAACAATCCATTTTGATGCTGGTATCAGAGGGTGCACCGTTTTTCCGATACTCCGCCCCCTAAAACGGTATTCTCGAGGAGTACGCCACATGGCGTATGGACGGTCCCCGGACATCACCTGGGACCCTCCCCAATGCTCCAGCCCCAATTGGCCATGATGTGGGACATGGGGACTTTGAGGCGACTCTTGGGACAGACATAATGGACAGCAGTAAATTGAAGGGGTGTAGGTTAGGTTGATATTACATTAGGATAAATGGGTGGCACAACATTGTGGGTCAAAGGGCCTGTACTGTGCTGTACTGTTCTGTGTTCTATGTGTCCTCAAAACTTTCAGGGACCTTGCGTGGTGGCTGCGGACTGTGTCCAGCGCTGTCACTGTCGGGGGGTTGGGGAGCCATTCCGCTGGCAGGGGAGGCTTCGGCTGAGGCTGGGGGGATGGTCTGGGGTTGGCGAGGGGGGTTACAGGGGAGCAGATTTTGGCAAACCGGGTCCGCACGCGGCCAGTACCATGCTTTCCGGCACGGCCGTCGCAGGTCACAGCTCTGCGCATGCACGGCCATTGACCCAGCCGTTCTGCAGCGTAACCACAGGTAGAGCCGGCGGCTTTACGCGGAGTGGCTGCTGACCCCCCCCCACCGGGCAGAGGATCGGTGTGGGGGCGCCGCCGGCTTTTGGTTGTAGCGGATCCTGCGGACAGAGAATCCAGCCCATAATCGTTCATCACCAGAAAATGCTGGACATATTCGCTGCTCTTATATGCTGTGTCTCACTTAATATCGACGTCGTGAACATAGAACATACAGTGCAGAAGGAGGCCATTCGGCCCATCGAGTCAGCACCGACCCACTTAAGCCCTCACTTCCACCCTATCCCCATAACCCAATAACCCCTCCTAACCTTTTTGATCACTAAGGGCAATTTAGCATGGCCAATCCATCGAAACTGCACATCTTTGGACTGTGGGAGGAAATCGGAGCACCCGGAGGAAACCCACGCACACATGGGGAGAACGTGCAGAATCCGCACAGACAATGACCCAGCTGGGAATCGAACGTGGGACCCTGGAGCTGTGAAGCAATTGTGCTAACCACTATGCTACTGTGCTGCCCTGTGTGCCTTTTCAACCACCTCATCTACCTCTCCTGTTACTTTCAGAGATATGTGAGCCTGCACTTCAATCTCCCTCTGTGCCTCTACACTTCTCACTCATACCAGTAATATTATTTCTCTTTGCCTTGTTTGTCCGCCCCAAATGTATTTATTACTTCACAATGTTGCAGATTAATCCCCATTTGTTACTTGTCTTACCACCTGATCACTCGGCTGAAATTTTCCTGCCGGTTAAAGCTTTCTTCCTCCCAATCACAAGACTTAAACATGTCCCCTATGTCAAAGTTTAAATCATTGATGTATATCACACAAAGCATGGAATCGTATCCTGAGAAATACTCTTCTTTGCTTCCTGTTGCTGCAGCTGATGACATTTCCTGCACGCGTGATTGTCCAGCCTATGAGAAAGATGCTGCTTTTGTGAATTGCGCTTTCACGTATCTGATCGTCAGTCCAGAAGCAAAACACTCGAACACGTCAGTAACGAATATTCGTTTATTTACGGCCGGGACAAATCTCTAAGCAGTCGGGTAACCACCTTCGAGAAGTGCCAAAATCCCAGAATAAGGACGGTATCTTTATACATCTTATAGCTTAGGGGTGGTCCCTTTAAATTCCTAGATACACCTATGATTTGGCAAGGATCCAAAACATGTACATATATGGAATTATTCTTCGAGGTCGGGAGGTTATTTTGGACATAATCATTAGCACAAGTCACTATCAATATTAATACAAAGGTTTTTGTATCCCATGGCCATATGGCTCAACTCACTCCAAAGACAGTCCCTCTTACATTTCAATGTTTATTTGTTCCAACTGGTCAAACGAGCTTAATTATGTTATCTCTGCAATAAAGTAACGGTTCCCATTCATTCCATTCTTTGCCTTTTTGACTTCTCTGCTTTTACAGATACGGGTCAGAACATTAATTAGTACCAAAGTCACACTCCCTATATTCCATCCCATAACCTTCTGACATCTTTGCTTTTACAGATACGGTCAGAACATTAATTAGTACCAATGCCACCCTCCCTATATTCCATCCCATAACCTTCTGACATCTTTGCTTTTACAGATGCCGGTCAGACACACTCCCTTTATTTCATCCCTTGACCTGTTGACATCTCTTTCACAGAGCTTTTCAGAACTGTTATATTAACCCTATCAGTTAAGTTCCAAATGAAATCCACTTCTACATTCCCCCCTTTGATCATTCCTTGATCACATAACACTCAGGATACTTTAGATGGAAATGAGAGCGAGGCGGAGGTACTCCTCCTCTACTAGGCTCCGGCAGGATGCCACTTCCTCATATAGGTCAGGGGTAGGTGGAACCAGTGTTTCTTTTTCGTCTAGGGCGGATCTCTGAAGCATCTGTGGTAATGCAGTGGCACCCAAACGGTTGCATAGGCATTTCACACCAGTAGCTATGATACAGAGCAACAAACAGATGGTAACGAAGATAATGAGCCCATGGAATAGGTAAGTGGCCCAAGAATTGGACCACATCCAGCTCCACCAGTCAGCCTGACCGGCGAGTCGCAAGCGCTGTACTCCGTCTCTGATATGGGTTACCAGACGCGTGATATTCTCTGAACTGTCTGGAATGTAAGTGCAACATTCGGTCCCTATGATAGCACAGGTCCCCCCTTCTTTGGCTAGTAAATAATCCAGGGCCATGCGATTCTGTAGGGCTACCGTTCGTACGGCTACCAACTCTGCACTGAGTTCACTAAATCCCTCCGCGGTGTCATTTGCAACCTGTTCCAATAGGTCGCGGAGGAGCGCGTACTTCTTGAGGGACCAGATGGCGCCTATTTGGGGCCATAAGAGGGAAATCACCACCTCCCACGGTGGTACTGACCTCTGGGCTCGAAAGTGGGGATGATGTTCGAGCTGGGCATAGTGTGTAGTACCCGGAACAACGAAACCCAAGTAGCACGACCCTGCCCAGTCAGTGGGGAGCCAGGGGTAAGCCTTATGGCCACAAATGAAGTAGGTGCCATTATAGGAGGTGAGGCTAGTTACCATCGAGGAGGTCCATATTTGGGTCCAATCAGGGCCCCCTGTGTGGTTGATAATGTTATTGATGATGGCGTGGCCTTTCCAGTCAGTAAGACCAAAAGTGTACTTACATGAACTGGTTCCTAACACATATGTTCCAGGAGTTCGTACTTCCCGGAGTAAGCAGACTGTTCCGGTCTGGGGGTTCTGGATATTGAAGAACGGGGGTGTGCGATCTGCTGAGTAAGATGGCTGTCGCCAACCAAAGAAATCCCGCAAAGGGTAGCCGGCACTCAGCCATTCTTGGGCTGCTTCCCTGTGGTTTACAGAGGAGGACCTGGAGGCCCTGGTTGGTAAGGCAGAGTGACTAGTTACTGTCCTGTTCTGGAATATAACCCATTCAGCCGTCTGTTCGACCGAGAAAGGAACAGATATCAAGGGAACGCCTCCATGGGCATGGGTCGGGACCTGTGTACATACCCAGCAAGAGGAGACACCCACTTTCTTAGCATAGACATAGGACATAAACAGAAAAGAATTTGCCGTTACATGGTGCGTTGCCCGCTTCCTTCTGGAAGGCGAGTAGGGGTGAGTAGTCCTTGATGGTAAAATTTGTACCCTGTCCTTATCAATGCACCGGTGGTTCCACCGGCATGTGCGGCGATCGTAGATCAGAACCATGTACGTAGTCAGGAATCGGGGCTTCTGGTCGTCGGGATGAACGGTGGTCGGGCAGGTGTTGATAGGGGTGGTGATCCATCGGAGACCTGTCGTTGTTCCACATCGTGGGGTTCCTTCTCGGCACAGGGGTGGACGTCGGCTTCCATACGGGCATCTCCTTCTTCCGGATGCAGCGAGAGAGAGCAGGGTGGCGAGTATTGTGACGGTGAAGAGGGACTTCATCCTGGTACTCGTGTTCCTAGGACTTAAAGGAAAAGTTTAGACCATCATGGATACTTAATTAACTTACAATGGTGCATATGTACCCATGCATTCCGGCCCTCCACTTTTACTGCAGTGGGGGTAGTGAGTAGAACCTGTAGGGGACCCTCCCATCGAGGTTCCAAACCCTTACGTGTCCAATTTCGAATTAGGACATAATCCCCAGGGTTGATGGAGACGTCATGAGTAATGGAGGGGACTTCTTCCTGGGTGGCACGAACTCGGGAGTGTAATCCTTTCAAAATTCTAGTTAGTGTTAATATATAATTAGCCATCTCGGTAGTCATGTAATGGAATTGAACATTCCGTGGAACACTGCTGTCCCAAGGCGTTCGAAAGGGTCTGCCATATAGTATTTCCGCTGGGCTTAGGCGAGTTTTTCCTGCGGGGGTGGCACGTAGCTGGAAGAGTGCTAAAGGCAGGAGTTTGAGCCAAGTGGCCCCAGTGTCTGCTTGTAGTTTAGCAAGTTTAGTCTTTAGAGTCTGATTAGCCCTTTCCACCACTCCAGCGGCTTGTGGTCTGTAGGCACAATGAAACTGTTGCTTTATTCCTAGCAGAGCACAGAATTCCTTATTGATTTGACCTATGAAGTGGGGACCATTGTCAGAGCTCAGCCGGGCTGGAATTCCAAATCGCGGAACAATTTCTCGCATTAACACCTTAACTACTGTCGAGGCCTTGTTATCCGTAGTCGGGTAGGCCTCGATCCATTTGCTAAAAGTGTCCACAATGACTAACACATATTTATAGCATTGACATCTTTCCAACTCAATGTAATCCATTTGTAGGGTCTCAAATGGACCCTCAGGTAAGGGGGTTGTGCCAGGATCACAGGGGACGGCCTTACCGGGGTTGTGCTGTTGACAGATTAGGCACCGACTGCTAATTTGTTGGGCCATTTCTTGCAGTCGTGGGTGCCACCAGCTTTTTAACAATATGTCCCCTGTGGCACGAGCTCCACAGTGAGTTGCAAAGTGTACACATTCGGTCACCCAGGCTGCTAATGCATCGGTCATACATGTTTGTCCTACCGGGGTGACCCACAGCTTATTTTCGATATCATATATACATCCTAAGTTTTTCCACATATTTACAGCAGTTGCAGGAGCGTCCTCCTGCATTTGGATTATGTCAGCAATGGTTGGCATAGGTTTTTCAGAGGGGGACTTTCCCGAGGGGGTTTTAGTCTGCCTCATCATTCTAGGCACCATTAGTTTGCCAGATTTAGAAATTTCTTTTGCCTTCTCGTCCGCTCTCCTGTTGCCCGTTTCCACCAGTCCTGTGCCTTTTGTATGCGCTGCGCATTTTATCACCGCTATCTTGTCTGGGAGCATAAGGGCCTGCAATAACTGGGTTACTAACTGCTGGTGTGAGATGGGTGTACCAGCGGAGGTTAGAAATCCTCTGTTTTTCCATAATTGCCCGAAATCATGTACTACCCCGAAGGCGTATCGGGAATCTGTATAAATATTAACCTTCCTCCCCTGTGCCAATATGCATGCTCGTATTAACGCAAACAATTCTGCCTGTTGGGCAGAAAAGGGAACTTCAAATGCTGCTGCTTCTACTACGTCACCGTCTTGATCGATGATTGCATAGCCAGATTGTCTATCCCCCCTTTCGCCGACGGAAGAACTTCCATCGGTGAAAAAGGAACAATCTGCACTTGGGAGGGGTATATCGGAGAGGTCGTCTCGAACCGAGGAGACTTCCTGCAACAGTTGCAGACAGTCATGAGTTGGGTCGAGCATGTCTGTGGGAGGATGCGTCAAAAAGTTAGCAGGGTTGATAGTGGTGCAGTGGGCAAACTGGACCTTTGGGTTATTAAGGAGAGCAATCTCATATCTATTCTGACGAGCCATCGTGAGATGCTGAGTCTGTAGCTGTCCCAAAAGGGCCGTAACAGAATGGGAACTATAGACAGTGATATCTTGTTGGAGGGTAATATTAGCAGCCGATTGCAGGCTGTTGTAGATAGCTGCAAGAATTTGGGTACAGATAGGATAGCCAAGGGCTACCGGATCGAGTTTAGAGGAATAGTATGCAACCGGGCGACAGCGGTCGCCGTGGCGTTGGGTCAGGACAGCTGTGGCGCAGTCGGCAAGGACTGTGCAATAGAGCTGAAAAGGGCGATCATATAAGGGTCGACCAAGGGCAGGGGCCTGGAGGAGTGCCTCCTTGAGGCGGTTCTGCTAGTGACTGTTTGTGATCAGCGGGCACTAGGACCCTGCGGAGCCATGCAGTGTCAATTTCAACGCAGCAGTTTCGAAACTGCCCAGCACAAATCCTTTATCTGTTTATTCTGAGACCAATGTAGTTCTGAACATACTGAGTTACTCATAATACTGATCACATTCCAGGGGCGGTGGCGGAGGTGGCTGTGGGGGCTGTGGAAGCTGTGGGGGCTGTGGGGGCTTTTGACGTCCCCCGCAATTGAACAGATGTTCCTCATCCTAATCGTCCCCCTCCCCCCAACCTTGCTTTGCATTGCTGACCGGCGCCGGGGGGAGGAGTAGCATTCTTACGTTTCTTATATTCTTTACATTCCCTTTTTAAGACCTCTACTGTTTTAACAATTCCCCCTTTAGTGAGGCCAATACCCAATTTTGAGGCATTTTCCTGCCAGCTAGCCAGTATAGATGCATCTTTCAATGACTGACAGTATTCCCTCCACAAGGCAATTAATTTCTTTGCGGTGGGTTCTTGATAATACAGAAAAATGTGTCATTTGAAACATGAAAGTCTGGCAATATCTGGTTTGAGAGGGTACAGGGAAAGATCCCACAAAAGGTTAATAGCAGCTGCAAAGAGCAGGGTTATAAAATGCAGATTCTTGCTCACAAGCAGGCTTCAGCAGAAACAATGGCTCACACCTTCATGGAATGTAACTATCTCAGAAAGCATCTGAAAAAGCATGGATGAGAGTTTCAATTGCATTAAGTGACGAATGTTTAAAACAGGCAAGTCTTTCAAGTCACAACCAAGTTAAATTTTAGCATACAGCTAAGAGCAAAGTTTCACACCTTAATTGAAATAAACTCTCTTAGTAAACAGCTGGAAAGAATGGAAGATGCTCAGTCGAATTTAGTGTCAATTTAAGGGGTAAAATTCTACGAACATCAAGTTAATTAAAAGAAAATTGGAGATGACCTGGCTACGAGAAACATCATTTAAGTCAAAATCAAAGGCAAAGTTATGAACTGGGGACAATTGGAAAATTGAACGATTTGAAATCACAGAAATAAAAGTTAACTATTGAAACAAAAGCATTTTTTAAATCAAATCTGAGAGGAGACGATATGCCTGAAATGAATAATTAGTTGTAGTAAGATGTTTACATCAAAGATACTTTTAAACTATCAAAGTGAAACAAGCCCATATACAATACAGTCGTTAAAACTTAATAACTCTTCGAAAGAGAATATAAACCCAGGGAGCAGAAGCAGCAGCACTCTGCAACAGCAACAGGAGAGAGAGAGAGAGAGAGAGAGAGAGACGCAGCCTGCTGGAGAAAGACAAGGAAAGCAGCCGAGTTTAAACAGCTAATTCAACTCAAGAAGACCAGATTTTAAGTGGTTATTAGCTTACTTTACTTCCTTAATAACACAGGACCCAGGACACCAATGCTATTAAGGGGTAAGTAGGTAAAATTCTTCGGTGAAGGTATGGGTTATACCGGGGGATAGGCTCCGAGAACCCCGCCCGTAACTTCCAGAGAACGCTGCCTGGAATCACGGCGGCAGTCCCGTCCGGAGCCCACAGCCCGTCAACCGTCCCCTAGCAATCCTGAGAACCCCGCCCGTAACTCCAGCGAACGCTGCCTGGAATCACGGCGGCTCCTCAGGCTGCCCCTAGCAGTCCTGGCAACCCCGCCCGTAACTCCAGCGAACGCTGCCTGGAATCACGGCGGCAGTCCCAGGCTGCCCACAGCCCGTTAACCGTCCCCTAGCAATCCTGAGAACCCCGCCCGTAACTCCAGCGAACGCTGCCTGGAATCACGGCGGCTCCTCAGGCTGCCCTTAGCAGTCCTGGCAACCCCGCCCGTAACTCCAGCGAACGCTGCCTGGAATCACGGCGGCAGTCCCAGGCTGCCCACAGCCCGTTAACCGTCCCCTAGCAATCCTGAGAACCCCGCCCGTAACTCCAGCGAACGCTGCCTGGAATCACGGCGGCTCCTCAGGCTGCCCCTAGCAGTCCTGGCAACCCCGCCCGTAACTCCAGCGAACGCTGCCTGGAATCACGGCGGCAGTCCAAGGCTGCCCACAGCCCGTTAACCGTCCCCTAGCAATCCTGAGAACCCCGCCCGTAACTCCAGCGAACGCTGCCTGGAATCACGGCGGCTCCTCAGGCTGCCCCTAGCAGTCCTGGCAACCCCGCCCGTAACTCCAGCGAACGCTGCCTGGAATCACGGCGGCAGTCCCAGGCTGCCCCTAGAGACGATAACCACAGGGTTCACTCACTTACCCTCTTTAAAACGGGTTCGCTGGACTGACCAGGATCTCGCAGAGGCTTCTCGACAAACCAACGGCAAGGCTGAGCAACGATCAAACTGGTAGTAGGAGAATACCAAGGTGGAAAACAAATTTTTACTCACGTTGGGGGCCAAATTCGTCCTCTACTTTGAACGAGCTCAGTCGATTACGCCGGTTAGTTGCGCAGACCCCTCTGGAGATCCCCGTACGGGCCACCAAATGTGAATTGCGCTTTCACGTATCTGATCGTCAGTCCAGAAGCAAAACACTCGAACACGTCAGTAACGAATATTCGTTTATTTACGGCCGGGACAAATCTCTAAGCAGTCGGGTAACCACCTTCGAGAAGTGCCAAAATCCCAGAATAAGGACGGTATCTTTATACATCTTACAGCTTAGGGGTGGTCCCTTTAAATTCCTAGATACACCTATGATTTGGCAAGGATCCAAAACATGTACATATATGGAATTATTCTTCGAGGTCGGGAGGTTATTTTGGACATAATCATTAGCACAAGTCACTATCAATATTAATACAAAGGTTTTTGTATCCCATGGCCATATGGCTCAACTCACTCCAAAGACAGTCCCTCTTACATTTCAATGTTTATTTGTTCCAACTGGTCAAACGAGCTTAATTATGTTATCTCTGCAATAAAGTAACGGTTCCCATTCATTCCATTCTTTGCCTTTTTGACTTCTCTGCTTTTACAGATACGGGTCAGAACATTAATTAGTACCAAAGTCACACTCCCTATATTCCATCCCATAACCTTCTGACATCTTTGCTTTTACAGATACGGTCAGAACATTAATTAGTACCAATGCCACCCTCCCTATATTCCATCCCATAACCTTCTGACATCTTTGCTTTTACAGATGCCGGTCAGACACACTCCCTTTATTTCATCCCTTGACCTGTTGACATCTCTTTCACAGAGCTTTTCAGAACTGTTATATTAACCCTATCAGTTAAGTTCCAAATGAAATCCACTTCTACACTTTCACCACTGGGAACTGGATGCGCATTCCACGGGACTGGGATGCCCTGCTGTGCCTTTGTTTATCTGATTATTAACTGACTGAACCAGAATCAATTTCATATTAAAATAAATAAATGTTTATCAGCTACTCACCAATCAGCTTCTTCCATTGTGCTGAAGTCACCTTGTTTTATAGAATTAACTGAAATGATTATTATCTAAACACCTCAGAATTTAATTGACTGAGAAATTGAGATTTCCAACTGTTGCAATCCTTTGTTCGTTAGTGTTATCTTTATCCCCTAGATTTGATTAACTGAACAATGAATGTTACTATATGATAAATTATGAATTTATTTTAAGATTTACATTAGTTGATTAATATATCCTTACTTTATAGTTGATTAATGTAGTGACCAGAACTGTACTCAGTACTCTTGATGTGCTGTATGTTTTATCAAATTGAAACATAATCTCCCTGTTCTTTCATTCTAGGCCTCAGACAAGAAAGAAAAATGTCCCAAATGCCTCTTGGCCACCTGATCTACCTGTCCAGCCACCTTCAGGAATCTGTGGTTTTTGAATCCAAGGTCACTGTTCCTGTATAATTCTCAGCATCATTCCTTTTATTCTTCATTCCCTTCTCTTCTTTACCCTCCAAATTCTTGATGTCACACTACTGCAGATTGAATTCCATTTTCCATTTTTCTGTCCGTCTGACCCAGTCCATTGATATCTTCCTGCTGTCCATGGATTTATTCTGCATAATAGTCACAAGTAGGCTGACATTAATGCTGCCACACTGTGGTGCCTGTTCGGCTACACTAAGGGAGAAGCACGTCTTTCAGGATTTGTAAGAGGAAACTGGAGCACCCGGAGGAAACCCACGCATTGTCAAACACATGAAAAACGTCTGTACCTTCTACCAACTTCTTAATCGTTGCTCCTACATTTAACTCAGAATCATTGATATATACCACAAAACTGTGGAATCCCACATGAAATAGGCATCCAAATAAATGTAACTTCTGCATGTGATTGACAGCAGCAGAATCCAAACCCTGATGCCGCTTGTGAACTTGCTGGTGTCTGAGCAGGTTGTTTGACTGAGCAAATGCCTTCCCACACGCAGGGCAGTTCAGTGGCCCCTCTCCAGTGTGAATCCGCTCGTGTTTCATCAGATTCTGTTTATTTTTAAATCCCTTCTCACAGTGCGAACATTTAAACGGTCTCTGATCAGTGTAAACAAGTTGGTGTGCAGTCAGGTGGGATGACTGAGTGAATTTCTTGTCACACACGGAGCAAGTGTATGGTCTCTGCCCAGTGTGAATCCGCTGGTGTATCAGAAGGTTGGATGAGTCAATATATTCCTTCCCACACACAGTGGAGGTGAACGGTCTCTCCCCAGTGTGAACTCGATGGTGTGTCAGAGGTGAGCTAATCGAGTGAATCCCTTCTCACAGATTGAGCAGATGACTAGCCTCTCCCCAATGTGAGTGTATTGGTGTTTCAGAAGATCCTTTTTGCTTTTCAAAGTTTTCTCACAGTCATAACAATTAAAAGGTCTCTGATCAGTGTGAACAAATTGGTGAGTCAGAAGATAGGTGAACAAGTCAATCTCTTCCCACACACGGAGCAGGTGAATGGCCTCTCCCCAGTGAGTACGATGATGTATCAGTAAATCTTTTCTGCTTTTAAAGCTCTTCTCACATTCAGCACATTTAAACGGTCTCTGGTCAGAGTGGACCTGATGGTGAGTCCGGAGGTTGGATAAAGCATTAAATCCCTTCCCACAATCCAGACAGGTGAATGGCCTCTCAGCGGTGTGAATATGCTGGTGTGTAGAGGTTGGATGACTGAGTGAATCCTCTCCCACACACAGAGCAGGTGAATGGCCTCTCCCCAGTGTGACTGTGTCAATGAGTTTCCACTTCAGATGGATAATTGAAACCCTTCCCACAGTCCCCACATTTCCACGGTTTCTCCTTGGTGCCGGTGTTCTTATGTCTCCAGGTTGGACGATGAGTTGAAGCCTCGTCCACACACACGGCCTGAGTCCGGTCTCTTCCTGATGTACATGGTGCAATATTTTTTCAGACTCTGTGACTGGTTAAAGCTCTTTGCACAGTCAGTGTGTATATGCCTCAGTGCTTTTCCCGTCACACTGATGTTTGCAATCTTTTCTCTCAGACAGGACAAACATTTCTCCTTCCACATTGAAAGGCTGATGATTTTCAACTCCTGATGAATCGATAGACTGTTAGGACTTGACATGATGTTTGGTTTGAATTTCCCATCTGCAATCTAAATATTCTGCAAAAGAAGTCTACATTGAATTACTTAGATTCTACAATGCACAAACAGGCCAGTTGGTCCAACTGTTCTGCTGCTGATTATACTCGACACACATCTCCTTCCATCTCATCTCAGCCTGTCAGCTGATCTTTCCACTCCCTTTTCTCATGTGCTTGTCCCATTTCATTTTGGAAACTTCCCAGCACTTTCCTCAACTCCTTCCCTGGTAACAAGTTGCACATTCTAATCCAGTGAATGAAGAAATGTGTCCATATCTCCCTCTTGGATTTATTAGTAACTCTCTTGTATTTATGACCTAGTTTATAACAGTAATAATATTCATTATTGTCACAAGTAGGCTTATGCAATGAAGTTACTGTGAAAAGCCCCCAGTTGCCACATTCCGGAGTCAGTTCAGGTTCACAGAGGGACAATTCAGAATATCCAATTCACCGAACCAGCACATCTTTCAGATTTTGTGGGAGGAAACCCGAGCACCCGGAGGAAACCCACCCAGACACGGGGAGAACACGCAGATCTCAGCAGACAGTGACCCAAGCGGGAATTGAATCTGGCATCCTCTCACTGTGAAGCAACAGTGCTTGTCAGCCTCCTCAGTGTCAAGCGTGAAACCGGTAAATCCCGCACCGTTTCTCAGTGCTAACCACTGTGCTACCCATGTTTATTCCTGGCTCCCAGTTTTCGACTTCTTTACAAGTGGCAGCATCCTCCCCACCTCTCCCCTGTCCAACCCACAGGTCATTTTAAAGACTTGTATCAGGTCACAATTGAGTCACTTGATTTCTCAAAAAAATAAGTCCCAATCTGTTTAATTTTTGCCCGATAGCTGTAATCTCTGTTTGCAAAAATCATCACTCTGCATCCAGGTTAGAAATTGAGGAAACGAAACTTTCTTTGTTTGAGTTGGCGCGTGCGCTTGCGCGGTTGCTTCTTCTGTGAAGATCGGGCCTCCCGAGAGCCCCGCCCTCATTCATTGATTGGTTGGAGGACCAGCCACTCCTATTCGGTCCTCCAACCAATCCCCTTCTCCTCCTCTTGTTCCGGAGCAGCCGTCAATCATTGCCCGGGCATTGTGAAGTGTCAGGTGAAAGGTCAGTGTCGGGGGCGGGGTTTACAAATCCCGAGTGCGGCCTCAGAGCCGAATGTGAAACAATGTTATTATTGATCAATCAGCGAGTCAGCCTGAGCCTGTGGCTGCTCTTACCATTTGCAACCGTCACAATGCCGGGGTGATTGACGGGCAGCTCCGGACCAATAGGAAGAGGAGGGGCGGGACTCCAGGACCCACCCAGCCGCTGTTCCTCCAGCCAATCGGAGTGAATGGGGGCGGGGCCTGCTGTGATTGAAGCATGCGCAGTGTGGGTAATGGCGACCGGGAAGAGCTTTGTCTTCAGATCGGAAATTGGTATGAGGCGTTTAACAATATGGAGGGAGCGAGAAATCGCGGGAATGGGCGGAAACGTTGTATAAAACTGTTGAAATCGCAAACTTCGGAAAGTTTTACGGGACCCTGTTTGTACCGAGCGGGGCTGCAGCTTCTTATTTTCGGCTCGAGTTAACGGCCGCCATCTTTTTTGGATGTGCATCAGGGCGCATGCGCGTTTCTCATCTTTGTCGGGGCGATGTTTCAATGAGTGGGAGGAGCTTGTTCCCCATTGTTCAGAATGTGGAGATGCCGCCTTGGACTGGGCTGGGCTCGGGGAGAAGTCTGAGAACAACAGGTTTATTTGGTATCACGAGTTTTCAGAGTGTAGCTTCTTAATCAGGTGAATGAAGAGGAAGGTTACACAAACACAGCCAATGATAAAAGATGACACTTTGAATGCGAGTCTTTGCAGATAATTAAGTCTTTACGGGTCCAGACGGTGCAACTGGAGATAGGGTTAATCACGGCTTAAAGAGGTGTGAATTGTCTCAAGCCAGGACAGTTGCAACAGATTATATTATTTACAGTTTGTAGTAAAGTAAATGCATTATTATTTCTTGTCTTGTAATATAAAACTGTTGCTATATTGTAGATTTCCAGTCATCTCTTCCTTCAGAGAGTTGTTAGTCTTTGGATTTCTCTTCCACAGGACCAGTTGTATCTGGGGGTCATTGAATATATTGAAGCACAGGTTTGACAGACATTCTATTGACAAAGGAGTTCAGGGTTATGGGGAACGGGTAGGAAAATAGAGTGAAAGCTGAGATGAGGAGAGATTTCTTCACTCGAGGATACGGCGATGCTTTGGAATTCTCTTCCTTAGAGGAATGTGGAACCTCAGTCATCAAGTATGTTCAAGACAAATATTGATAGGTTTCTAGATATTGAATGTATCAAGGAATATGGGGATTGTGTGGGAAAATGGTGCTGATGCAGATCGGCCAAGGATCTCATTGAATGGTTTAGCAGACTCAGTGGACCCAATGGCCTACTCTTGCTGCTATTATAATCCCTGTGTCCTGGTCAGGAAGCAGTGAGCTGAGCTTGGATCTGTCAATCAACATGAATCAGCACCTTCAGGAGAATTGGGAGGGTGAATATTATGTACAGCAGAGTGAGAATGGAGGGAGATTGTGTGGGATCGAGATGTACAGCTTTTGGAGAACGAGAGAGGAAATAATGTTCCATAGGAACTAAAGTTGTCTGTTCTGAATTTCTATCCTAATTGATGACTTTCGTAAATTGTTTTTAAAGGATGTTGGAAGAGAATAAATTATAGACAGAAATGTCAAACATCACGTCTACATGAAATGAAAATCGCTTATTGTCACGAGTAGGCTTCAATTAAGTTACTGTGAAAAGCCCCTAGTCGCCGCGTTCCGGCGCCTGTTTGGGGAGGCTGGTACGGGAATTCAACAGTGCTGCTGGCCTGCCTTGGTCTGCTTTCAAAGCCAGCGATTTATCCCAGTGTGCTAAACCTGTGACAAACTCACTTGATTCCTTCTGACTTGAATATCATCGGGCTCTGAATATCATCGGCGAAAAGGAGAAATGTATGTCCAATCTGTCCGCTTGAAAAGATTTTAAATGTGACTGGAAAATCACCGAGACCCACACAACACTCACCCGAGTGAGAGAGTTCCAGTGAACGGACTGTGGAAAAAGTTTCAACTAGTTACACAGCCTGAAAAAACATCACACCATTCACAGTGAGGAGAGACAGTGCACATGTTCTGTGTGTACACAAAGCTTCCACTGATTGTCCAATCTGGAGAGACACGAGGAGACCCAAAACATGGAGAAACCGTGGAAATGTGGAGACTGTGGGAAGGGATACAGATCCCCATCTGAGCTGGAGATTCATCGACGTAGTCACACTGGGGAGAGGCCATTCACCTGCTCTCAGTGTGGGATGGGATTTATTGACTTCTCCACCCTGCAGAAACATCAGCGAGTTCACACTGGGGAGAGGCCATTCACCTGCTCTCAGTGTGGGAAGGGATTCACTCAGTCATCCCACCTGCAAAGACATCGGCGAGTTCACACTGGGGAGAGGCCATTCACCTGCTCTCAGTGTGGGAAGGGATTCATTCAAGCATCCCACCTGCAAATACATCAGCGAATTCACACTGGGGAGAGGCCGTTCACCTGCTCTCAGTGTGGGAAGGGATTTATTGATTTATCCACCCTGAAGATACATCAGCGAATTCACACTGGGGAGAAGCCATTCACCTGCTCTCTGTGTAGGAAGGGATTTATAGATTCATCCACTCTGCGGAAACATCAGCGAGTTCATATTCGGGAGAGGCCATTCACCTGCTTTCAGTGTGGGAAGGGATTTATTGATTCATCCACTCTGACGTCACACCAGCGAGTTCACACTGGGGAGAGGCCATTCATCTGCTCTCGGTGTGGGAAGGGATTCATTTATTCATCCACCCTGCAGACACACCAGCGAGTTCACACTGGGGAGAGGCCATTCATCTGCTCTCAGTGTGGGAAGGGATTCACTTGGTTATCCAACCTGCACACTCACCAGCGAGTTCATACTGGGGAGAGGCCATTCACCTGCTCCCACTGTGGGAATGGATTCACACAGTTATCCAGTCTGCAGACACACCAGCGAGTTCACACTGGGGAGAAGCCATTCACCTGCTCACAGTGTGGGCAGAGATTCCGTGCTTTATCCAGTCTGCGGAGCCATCAGCGAGTTCACATTGGGGACAAGTCATTCACCTGCTTTCAATGTGGAGAGAGATTTGGTGCTTTATCCAGCCTGCAGACACATCAGCGAATTCACACTGGGGAGAAGCCATTCACCTGCTCTCAATGTGGGAAGGGATTTATTGATTCATCCATCCTGCGGAAACATCAGCGTGTTCACACTGGGGAGAAGCCTTTCACCTGCTCCCTCTGTGGGAATGGATTCACACAGTTATCTGCTCTGCAGACACACCAGCGAGTTCACACTGGGGAGAGACCATTCACCTGCTCTTAGTGTGGGAAGGGAATTGCATGGAAACATAGAAAATAGGAGCAGGAAGAGGCCATTTTGCCCTTTGTGCCTGCTCTGCCATTCGTTATGATCATGGCTTATCATCCAACTCAATAGCTTAATCCCGCTTTCCCCTCCATATCCTTTGATCCCTTCGCCCTAAGTGCTATATCTAACTGCTTCTTGAAAACATGCAATGCATTGGCCTCAACTATTTCCTGTGGTGACAAATTCCATAGGCTGCACTACCAGCGGATTCTGTAGTGCCGTGGTTATCACATTGCAGCAGGCCAAGATCGGACATGTGGACATGAGAGCAGGACAGTGAGTTGAAATAGCAAGCGACAGGAGAGTCTGCCACCAGTTTGTCGATGGAGCGAAGGTGTTTTGCAAAGCAGTCTCCCAGTCGGTATTTAGTCTCTCCAATGTAGAGTAGATGGCATTGGGATCAGCAAATGCAACAGGCCAGATTGAAGGATGTTTATAGTAATGTGTACTCAAAAGGACAGACACAAACGATACTGTAACTGAATTAGAGGAAATGCCAGAGACTTAACTGAACCAGCTCTGTGGAAAGAAAAAACGGTCTTCCTGATTGAGAAACAGGAAAAGCCACTCCGGGAGATGTGGGAATCCAGGCTCAGTGCGGATTTGCTGTCACCCCTCCTTTCTTATACATGAACAGTATTTAGACTGCAGAATGTTTCACACCAAAACACAGAGGGGTCAAATATAAGCAACACATAATTCTCAATTCTGTTCTATTTAACGATATTTGACTTTGTTTAAAAGCTGACTGTGGTCAAACTCAACAAAGCACCATGGAATTTCTATTAGCCAGTGAAACGCTTTATTTTGTTGGTCAGTCATCTTTGCAATTCTAAGGTGTATATTTCAGAGTTATTCAGTTTGAAATGAAGACACAAGTGACAAATAAATATACTGATGTTAAGTTTTGGATAACCAAACAAATATTGTGGAAAGTTCTTTAAATGTTTCTGTAGGAAGATAAGAATTCTGCATTAATAATTGAAGAGAGAGCATTGCTCCGTTAGATATTTGCAGATAAGTTCTATTTCATTTGGTCTTCTAAGTTGAGACATCTGTTTTAAAGAAACAGACATGTTCTTGTAATCAGTGACATGGCCTCCCAGCCTAACCATGAGAAGCTGCAGCAAGGCAGTTCAGTTGAACATGGCAGAAGTCCTTCTGCACTGCCAGCGGTTTCTGAAGTGTTGTTGTTGTCACATTCACCTCACACGCAAAAGGTCCCCGGTTCAAGACCGGGTAGAAACATGAAGTGCTTCTCATTTTATGTGAGGAATATTTGCACAAAATACATTTTAGTCTTATCTTAGAGTCTTATCTTTTAGTCTAAATCTTAGAGATTTAGTCTTAAATAAGACATTAAAATGTATTCAACAAAATCAGAAGTACTGACTTTTCAAGACACAATGACAAGAAAAAGATTTTCCTATTTTGGAACAGTTCGGATATTATCAGTTTGTTCATCCACGACAGAAATTTAAAAAAAATATATTTTTATTCTCCTTTTACACATTTTCTCCCAAATTTACATTCAACAAATCATAATCCGAAACGAATGCAATGTCAATCCCCATAGCTTTAACAATAATCCCATTCTCCCACCAAACCCCAGACATTAGCCCGCAGCATGTTAACATAAGCAAATGACAAAAAGGAATCAGGAATCATCCATAGTCACCATTAACACATACAGTCTGTCTCTCCCCCCCCCCCCCCCCCCCCCCCCCCACCACAACCCTCCCACCCCACCCCCACCAATGTTCGATGTATTCCAATTTTCAAAAGTGCACAATGAATAACGCCCATGAATTGTAGAACCCATCCATCCTTCCCCTCAGTTCAAATTTGACCTTTTCAAGCATCTGGAATTCAAACAGGTGCCCCCCCCCCACCCCCCCCCCCCCTCCCCCCCACCACCCCCCCGCCACCCCCCGCCAGCCAGGGCACAGGGTGGAGAGGTTGATCTCCACCCTAACTGGATCTGCCTTCGGCCGATCAACGAGGCGAAGGCTACAGCATCTGCCTCCGTGCCCGTTTCCAACCCCGGCTGGTCCGATACCGCAAATATGGCCTCCAGTTTCATGTACACCACTTTCGAGATTACCCTAAAAACTTCCTCCCATTAATCTTCCAGCTTTGAACAGGACCAAAACATATGAACGTCGTTTGCAGGACCCCCCCCCCCCCCGCAAAGTTCACACACATCTTCTACCCCCTCAAAGAGCCGGTTCACCCTCGCCCTTGTAAGGTGTGCTCTATACACCAACTTCAGCTGTATCAGCCCCAAATCCGCACAGGAGGTGGAGGCGTTCACCCTTCGGAGCACCTCACACGAGAACCCCTCCTCCAAACCCTCTCCCAACTCTTCCTCCCAATTTGCCTTGATCCCTTCCAGCGACACCTTTTCCTTCGCCAAAATAAACCGTCGATATTACCCCCTTCTCCAGTCCCCCTGTCGTCAGCACCTCCTCCAGCAATGTGGAAGCCCATCCACAACAGAATTTAATTGGTTTACATATGCAGCTGAACATTTTAATCACCATCTCAAACATGTATAAATGTACGAAAAATGCAACTTACTGCGGATGCTTCAAACAGAAACAGAAAATACTGGATAATCTCAGCAGGTCTGGCTGCCTCTGTAGAGCGAGATGGCAGCTGTCGTTTTGAGTCTGGGTGACTGTCAAAGCTGAACAACTGGAAATAGGGTCAGATTTTGACTAGTGGGGGTGGGGTGGTGTGAACCATTGGGCCTCGAAGGTGGGCCAGCAATAGGTGGAGACTGACAAAAATGTCTTGGACAAAAGGAAAAAGGGAACATAAATGGGTGTAATCAACGCTGAGAACTGATCATAGAATTTACAGTGCAGAAGGAGGCCATTCAGCCCATTGACTGCACCGGCCCGTGGAAAGTGCACCATACTTAAGCCCATGCCTCCACTCTATCTCCTTACCCAGTAACCCACCTAACCATATAGTGCAGAAAGAGGCCATTCGGCCCACTGAGTCTGCACCGACCCACATTAAGCCCTCACTTCCACCCCACAACCCAATAACCGCTCCTAACCTTTTTGGTCACTAAGGGCAATTTATCATGGCTAATCCACCTAACCTGCATGTCTTTGGACTGTGGGAGGAAACCGGAGCAAACACATGCCGACACGGGGAGAATGTGCAAACTCCGCACAGACAGTGACCCAGTGGGGAATTGAATCTGGGACCCTGGCGCTGTGAAGCCACAGTGCTAACCACTTGTGCTACCGTGCTGCCCCATTATCTCTTCCTTTACACTCTGTCCTACTGTGTCGTTACAATTAGGAGGCCTGCACACCACTCCCAGAAGTAAATTCTTGCCTTTAGCATTTTTCATCTCAAACCAAACCACTCCTACATCCTCGTTTCCTGAGCTTAGATCATCCCTGTCTAATGTGCTAACACCATCAACAATTCCACCTTTTCCTAGATTTCTGACTTCCTAAATGTCACATACACTACAATATTCAGCTCCCACCACCTTTTGAACGGGGCAATGGACAGACTGGCTTCCTGCACAGGGAGCCGACACGGTCTCAAAGGGCTGAATGACCCCATTCCCCACCCTCCAGATTCTGTGATCTAAGCAGAGAAATTCAGCTGCTCCAGTCACTCCAACTAAGTGGAGTCCCTCATCTCTGGTGCCATTCTTGTAAATTTTCACAGTAACTTCATTGCAGTATGAATGTAAGCCTACTTGTGACAATAATAAAGATTATTATTGTAAATGTCCTCTACACCTAAGAAGTTCACATCTTTCCTAAAGTGTGGGACCCATATATTGGGTTCCATTCCAGAGGGATAGAATTGAAATACACGGAAGAAATGTTCAACTTGTTTAGAACCAGGGTTAGACAGCACTGGGAACACTGTCAACATTGGTGATCTCCATTCAGAAAAAGGAAATAGAGGCACTGGAGAAGGTGCAACAAAGACTCATACTGTACTGAGAGCACTTAACACTCAGGAAGGGCTGGGGCTGCTTTTTTCTGGAAAAGACAAAACTGATGGAAGTCTTACAGATTATGAATGGATTCAATAATCCCATAGGAATTCAGTAGAAACCTCTTTACAAAGCGAGTGGTGAGAATGTGCAACTTGCAACCACGGCGACTGGTTGAGGTGAACAGCATGAATCCATTGAACATAAAGCGAGATACATACATGAGGGAGAAAGGAATAGAGGGAGATGCTGATGGAGAGATGTAGAGGGGTGGGTGGAGGATCATGTGGAGCATAAATACTGACACAGACCATGGCTAGTTTCGGGAGCCGTTCAGAGGAGGAGGAGCAGTCTCTGGGTGAGTATAAAAACTCACTTTAACCCAGGGATCGAGGCCTAGTTTCAGGAGCCGTTCAGAGGAGGAGGAGCAGTCTCTGGGTGAGTATAAAAACTCACTTTAACCCGGGGATCGAGGCCTAGTTTCGGGAGCCGTTCAGAGGAGGAGGAGCAGTCTCTGGGTGAGTATAAAAACTCACTTTAACCCGGGGATCGAGGCCTAGTTTCGGGAGCCGTTCAGAGGAGGAGGAGCAGTCTCTGGGTGAGTATAAAAACTCACTTTAACCCGGGGATCGAGGCCTAGTTTCGGGAGCCGTTCAGAGGAGGAGGAGCAGTCTCTGGGTGAGTATAAAAACTCACTTTAACCCGGGGATCGAGGCCTAGTTTCGGGAGCTGTTCAGAGGAGGAGGAGCAGTCTCTGGGTGAGTATAAAAACTCACTTTAACCCGGGGATCGAGGCCTAGTTTCGGGAGCCGTTCAGAGGAGGAGGAGCAGTCTCTGGGTGAGTATAAAAACTCACTTTAACCCGGCGATCGAGGCCTAGTTTCGGGAGCCGTTCAGAGGAGGAGGAGCAGTCTCTGGGTGAGTATACAGACCTAACGGTAACTTCCTGTTTTCCACTTTTTTTTCAAAAGTGACGTCAGAGGGAAGCTGTGATCTGATTGGTTGATAACCAATCTGCCCCAAATTTAAAACTCGTAAACTTAAATTAAACAAATTAATTAATTAGAGATGGCTGGTCAGGTGATGTGCTTAAGCTGCTTGATGTGGGAGCTGGCAAATCCCATTGCGAGCTGCAGCGACCACATCTGCAGTAAGTGTTGGCTGCTCGAAGAACTCCGGCTCAGAGTTGATGAGCTGGAGTCTGAGCTTCACACACTGAGGCACATCCGGGAGGGGGAGGCTTACCTGGACACTTTGTTTCAGGAGGCAGTCACACCTGTCAGAATAAATAATTTAAATCCTGCCAGTGGCCAGGGACAGCAGGGTGTGACTGCAAGTCAGGCAGGTAAAGGGAACCAGCAGTCAGGAACTCAGGAGCCTCAGCCCTTGACCCTGTCCAACAGGTACGAGGCACTTGCTCCCTGTGTGGATGGCGAACAGGGCTGCAGGAAGGATGAGTCAGCTGACCAAGGCACCATGGTTCAGCAGGCCATTCAAGGGGAGGAAGTAAATAGGCAAGTTGTAGTTGTAGGGGATTCTATTATCAGAGGGATAGATTGTATCCTTTGTGAGCAGGATAGAGGGTCCCGCATGGTATGTTGCCTGCCCGGTGCTAGGGTGCGGGACATCTCTGACCGGCTTGAAAGGATATTGGAGAGGGAGGGGGAGGATCCAGTTGTTGTGGTCCATGTCGGTATCAACAACATAGGCAAGTCTAGGAAAGAGGACCTGTTTAGAGATTATAAAGAGCTAGGATTCAAATTAAAAAACAGGTCCTCAAGGGTCATAATCTCCGGATTACTGCCCGAGCCACGTGCAAATTGGCATAGGGAGGCAAGAATAAGGGAAGTTAACACGTGGCTGAAAGAGTGGTGTGGGTAAGAGGGGTTCCTTTTCATGGGACACTGGCATCAGTTTTGGGACAGGGGGGACCTATACCTTTGGGATGGTCTCCACCTGAACCGAGCTGGGACCAGTGTTCTGGCGAAAAGAGTAAATAGGGTGGTCAATAGGACTTTAAACTAGAGATTGGGGGGGAAGGGAAAGTCAGGGAACCAAGAGGTGAAGGAATCAGTGGGAAGCGTAGCTGCTTAGGATTACAAAAAATCACGAAAAGACAGAGCTCAGGAGAGGTTACGATAGTCCCCATCTCACAAAATATGACACAGTGTATGGAAAGGCTCAGTAAACCAAGGTCCACCACACTAAGAAAACAAAAAGGGACAGTCAATAGGGAATTAAAGGTGCTATATTTAAATGCCCACAGTGTACGGAACAAGGTAGATGAGCTTGTGGCCCAGATTGTGACTGGCAGGTATGATGTGGTAGGCATCACAGGGACGTGGTTGCAGGGGGTTCAGGACTGGCAGTTAAACATCCAGGGATTTACAACCTATCGAAAAGACAGAGAGGTGGGTAGAGGGGGCGGGGTTGCCTTGTTAATTAGAAATGAAATTAAATCAATAGCACTAAACGACATAGGGTCAGACGATGTGGAGTCTGTGTGGGTAGAGTTGAGGAACCACAAAGGCAAAAAAACCATAATGGGAGTTATGTACAGGCCTCCTGACAGTGGTCAGGACCAGGGGCACAAAATGCACCACGAAATAGAAAGGGCATGTCAGAAAGGCACGGTCACAGTGATCATGGGGGACTTGAATATGCAGGTGGACTGGGTAAATAATGTTGCCAGTGGACCCAAAGAAAGGGAATTCATTGAATGTTTACAGGATGGCTTTTTGGAACAGCTTGTGATGGAGCCCACGAGGGAACAGGCTATTCTGGACTTAGTGTTATGTAATGAGCCAGAATTGATAAAAGATCTTAAAGTAAGGGAACACTTAGGAAGCAGTGATCATAATATGGTAGAATTCAGTCTGCAATTTGAAAGAAGGAAGGTAGAATCAGATGTAAAGGTTTTACAGTTAAATAAAGGTAATTACAGGCGCATGAGGGAGGAACTGACGAAAATCGACTGGAAGCAGAGCCTAGTGGGAAAGACAGTAGAACAGCAATGGCAGGAGTTTCTGGGAGTAATTGAGGACACAGTGCAGAGGTTCATCCCAAAGAAAAGAAAGGTTATCAGAGGGAGGATTAGGCAGCCATGGCTGACAAAGGAAGTCAGGGAATGCATCAAGGCAAAAGAGAGAGCCTATAATGTGGCAAAGAGTAGTGGGAAGTCAGAAGATTGGGAAGGCTACAAAAACAAACAGGATAACAAAGAGAGAAATAAGGAAGGAGAGGATCAAATATGAAAGTAGGCTAGCCAGTAACATTAGGAATGATAGTAAAAGTTTCTTTAAATACATTTAAAAACAAACGGGAGGCAAAAGTAGACATTGGGCCGCTCCAAAATGACGCTGGTAATTAGTGATGGGAGACAAGGAAATAGCTGAGGAACTTAATAAGTACTTTGCGTCAGTCTTCACAGTAGAAGACATGAGTAATATCCCAACAATTCAGGAAAGTCAGGGGGCAGAGTTGAATATGGTTGCCATCACAAAGGAGAAAGTGCTAGAGAAACTAAAAGGTCTGAAAATTGATAAATCTCTGGGCCCAGATGGGCTACATCCTAGAGTTCTAAAGGAGATAGCTGAAGAAATAGTGGAGGCGTTAGTTATGATCTTTCAAAAGTCACTGGAATCAGGGAAAGTCCCAGAGGATTGGAAAATCGCTGTTGTAACCCCCCTGTTCAAGAAGGGAACAAGAAAAAAGATGGAAAATTATAGGCCAATTAGCCTAACCTCGGTTGTTGGCAAAATTCTAGAATCCATCGTTAAGGATGAGATTTCTAAATTCTTGGAAGTGCAGGGTCGGATTAGGACAAGTCAGCATGGATTTAGTAAGGGGAGGTCGTGCCTGACAAACCTGTTAGAGTTCTTTGAAGAGATAACAAATAGGTTAGACCAAGGAGAGCCAATGGATGTTATCTATCTTGACTTCCAAAAGGCCTTTGACAAGGTGCCTCACGGGAGACTCCTGAGTAAAATAAGGGCCCATGGTATTCGAGGCAAGGTACTAACATGGATTGACGATTGGCTGTCAGACAGAAGGCAGAGAGTTGGGATAAAAGGTTCTTTTTCGGAATGGCAACCGGTGACGAGTGGTGTCCCGCAGGGTTCAGTGTTGGGGCCACAGCTGTTCTCTTTATATATTAACGATCTAGATGACGGGACTGGGGGCATTCTGGCCAAGTTTGCCGATGATACAAAGATAGGTGGAGGGGCAGGTAGTATTGAGGAGGTGGGGAGGCTGCAGCAAGATTTAGACAGTTTAGGAGAATGGTCCAAGAAGTGGCTGATGAAATTCAACGTGGGCAAGTGCGAGGTCTTGCACTTTGGAAAAAAGAATAGAGGCATGGACTATTTTCTAAACGGTGACAAAATGCATAATGCTAAAGTGCAAAGGGACTTGGGAGTCCTAGTCCAGGATTCTCTAAAGGTAAACTTGCAGGTTGAGTCCGTAATTAAGAAAGCAAATGTAATGTTGTCATTTATCTCAAGAGGCTTGGAATATAAAAGCAGGGATGTACTTCTGAGGCTTTATAAAGCACTAGTTAGGCCCCATTTAGAATACTGTGAGCAATTTTGGGCCCCATACCTCAGGAAGGACATACTGGCACTGGAGCGGGTCCAGCGGAGATTCACACGGATGATCCCAGGAATGGTAGGCCTAACATACGATGAACGTCTGAGGATCGTGGGATTATATTCATTGGAGTTTAGGAGGTTGAGGGGAGATCTAATAGAAACGTACAAGATAATGAATGGCTTGGATAGGATGGACGTAGGGAAGTTGTTTCCATTAGCAGGGGAGACTAGGACGCGGGGGCACAGCCTTAGAATAAAAGGGAGTCACTTTAGAACAGAGATGAGGAGAAATTTCTTCAGCCAGAGAGTGGTAGGTCTGTGGAATTCATTGCCACAGAGGTGGAGGCCGGGACATTGAGTGTCTCTAAGACAGAAATTGATAAATTCTTGATTTCTCGAGGAATTAAGGGCTATGGTGAGAGAGCGGGTAAATGGAGTTGAAATCAACCATGATTGAATGGTGGAGTGGACTCGATGGGCCGAATGGCCTTACTTCCACTCCTATGTCTTATGGTCTTATGGTACTATTGGGCTGCCAACGCAGCGATGGTTCGTAAGTGGGTGATGGACGGGGCAGTGGCAGCATGGAAGAGGATGGAGATGGCGTCCTGTGTGGACACGAGCCTGGAGGCGCTGGTAACGGCGCCGTTGCCGCTCCCTCCAACGAGGTATACCACGAGCCCGGTGGTGGCGGCTACCCTCAAAATTTGGGGGCAATGGAGACGGCATAGGGAGGAAGTGGGGGGCTCAATGGAGTCCCCGATACGGGGGAACCACCGGTTTGTTCCAGGGAGCATCGATGGTGGGTTACTTGGCTGGCATAGGGTAGGTATCAGGAGGTTGAGGGACCTTGTTTGTGGATCGGAGGTTTGCGAGCCTGGGTGAGTTAGAAGGGAAGTTTGGGCTCCCCCCTGCATGTTTAGGTACATGCAGGTTCGGGCGTTTGCCAGGCGGCAGGTGGAGGGGTTCCCTCTGCTGCCCCCACGTGGGGTACGGGACAGGGTGCTCTCGGGGGTGTGGGTTGGAGGGGGGAGGATTTCGGACGTGTACCACGTCATGCAGGAGGTGGATGAGGCTTTGGTGGGGAAGCTGAAGGGTAAATGGGAAGAGGAGCTGGGTGAGGAGATTGAGCACGGGACGTGGGCGGATGCCCTGGAAAGGGTGAATTCCTCCTCTTCCTGTGCGAGGCTTAGCCTCATACAGTTCAAGGTGCTGCACAGGGCCCATATGACCGGGATGAGGATGAGTAGGTTTTTCGGGGGCGAGGACAGGTGTGCTGGTGCTCGGGGAGCCCAGCGAACCATGCCCATATGTTCTAGGCATGCCCAGCGCTGGGGGAAATTTGGAAGGTGGTAGCAAGGACAGTGTCGAGGGTGGTGGGATACAGGGTCAAGCCAGGCTGGGGACTCGCAATTTTTGGGGTTGCAGTGGAGCCGGGAGTGCAGGAGGTGAAAGAGGCCGGTGTGCTGGCCTTTGCGTCCCTAGTAGCCCGGCGGAGGATTTTGCTTCAATGGAAGGATGCGAGGCCCCCAAGCGTGGAGGCCTGGGTCAATGATATGGTGGGGTTCGTCAAATTGGAGAAGGTGAAATTTGCCCTGAGGGGATCAGCACAGGGGTTCTTTAGGCGGTGGCAGCCTTTCCTGGACTTCCTGGCAGAACGGTAGGAAAATAGGCCGGCAGCAGCAGCAACCCCGGGGGGGGGGGGGGGGGGGGGGGGGTTGTTGCGGGGGAAGGCAGAAATGTGTATATGTGTTTATTGAATATGCCGGGTGCTTATCTATTTCTTCTTTTTGTAGTTACTGAGGGGGGGAGGGATTTGGTCTTGGGGGTTATTGTGTTATTTCTTTTTGTTGTTGTTAATACGGTTTTCTTGCTGTTATTTTATGTTTTTGATATGTTTTTGAAAATCTTCATTAAAATGTTTTGTTTTTTTTAAACTTGGTTTCAACTCCATCTGCAAGTTTGCTGACGATACGACCATAGTGGGCCGGATCTCGAATAACGACGAGTCAGAATACAGGAGGGAGATAGAGAACCTAGTGGAGTGGTGTAACGACAACAATCTCTCCCTCAATGCCAGCAAAACTAAAGAGCTGGTCATTGACTTCAGAAAGTAAAGTATTGTACACACCCCTGTCAGCATCAACGGGGCCGAGGTGGAGATGGTTAGCAGTTTCAAATTCCTAGGGGTGCACATCACCAAAAATCTGTCCTGGTCCACTCGCATCAACGCTATCACCAAGAAAGCGCCTACACTTCCTCGGGAAACTAAGGAAATTCGGCATGTCCACATTACCCCTTGCCAACTTTTACAGATGCACTATAGAAAGCATCCTATCGGGCTGCATCACAGCCTGGTATAGCAACTGCTCGGCCCGGACCGCAAGGAACTTCAGAGAGTTGTGAATACCGCCCAGTCCATCACACAAACATACCTCCCATCCATGGACTCCATCTACACCTCCCACTGCCGGGGGAAAGCGGGCAGCATAATCAAGGATCCCTCCCACCCGGCTTACTCACTTTTCCAATTTCTTGCATTGGGCAGGAGATACAGAAATCTGAGAACATGCAGGAACAGACTCAAAAACAGCTTCTTCCCCACTGTCACCAGACTCCTAAATGACCCTCTTATTGACTGACCTCATTAACACTACAGCTTGTATGCTTCATCCGATGCCAATGGTTATGTAGTTACATTGTATATCTTGTGTTGCCCTATTATGTATTTTCTTGAATTTTGTTTAATTCCCTTTTCTTCCCATGTACTGAATGATCTGTTGAGCTGCTTGCAGAAAAATACTTTTCACTGTGCCTCGGTACACGTGACAATAAACAAATCCAATCCAATCACTTCCCTCGTCCAAGTCATTAATATATATGGTGAATAACTGTGGCCCCAGTACGGATCACTGTGGCAATCCACTAGTTCTAAATTACCATTCTGAATATGCCCCCTATTCCCAATTTTCTGTCTTTTATAATACAGTAATAACAATAATCTTTATTATTGTCACAAGTAGGCTTACAATAAAACTGCAATTAAGTTACTGTGAAAACTCTGGTAAGTCGCCACATTCTGGCGCCTGTATGGGTACACAGAGGGAGAATTCAGAACGTCCAATTCATCGAACAAGCACGTCTTTCGGGACTTGTGGGAGGAAATGAGCACCCAGAGGAAACCCACACAGACATGGTAAAAACATGCAGACTCCGCACAGACAGTGACCCAAGCCAGGTATCGAACCTTGGACCTTGGTGCTGTGAAGCAACAGTGCTACCATGCCGCCGAATAGTTAGCCAATCTTCTGTCCATGCTAATAATAATAATAATCCTTATTGTCACAAGTTGGCTTCCAATAAATGTTACTGTGAAAAGCCCTAATCGCCACATTCCGGAGCCTGCTCGGGTACACGAAGGGAAAATTGGGAATGTCCAAATTACCCAACAGTACGTTTTTCGGGACTTGTGGGAGAAAATCAGAACACCCGGAGGAAACCCACCTGAGAATCAATCTCCTGGCTATTCATCTACAAGAAGCTTCAGAGACTCATGAGAATTATTTGTGTCTAAAAACGCTTCCCTCCAGCTAAAGTATCAGCTAAACAAAAAGCCAACAGGCCTGCAGCGATATAAAGATTGCAGTCTACATTCCATTTTCATCATTCTTGCTTCAACTTGACCTGCAGCTAATTTCTGTGCGTGTGTCAGTGAGTGAAAGAGCCGAGAGACTGAGATGCTCAAACATCCAGGGAAAGGGTGGGATAATAAATAACCTTCTATCCTTTAAAAATCACCAGTAACTTGCTGCTGAAATGTATTTTAAATAAAGAAATATCACGCTGAGGGTAAGAAAATATCACACAAACATCCTGATAATGGAGTGAAAGGACCACGAAATGTAATCAACCTTTGGAAAACCCCCTTCAGGTAGCTGTATAGAGGCTGCAGCCTCTCACACTGAATGTATACGTGATACATAGACACCTCCAGGCTACAAACATCAGCTTCAGGCTGGGAGTGGGTGAAACCTTTTGAAAACCTGGTCCTCGTTAATTCCCGTCGGACACTAGGACCCGGCTGGGAACAGAAACCTTCAGGCCCCGCCCACGAGCTGTTGCATCACCAAGACGCTAGCGCATGCGCTCTGCTTCCCCAAACTGGCGACTGTGACGCAGGGCCTGGTCCCGGGACAGAGAGCTGACCGGTGGTGATGTGACCTGAGGAATCACCACACCTCAGGCAAGGGGCCAGGTTGGGAAGGTGGTGCCTTCAGGAATAACTGGGAAGATGATGTTTGGTCAGTTGCTGCAGTCTGTGTAGGGAAGGTGCTGTCACAGTGGTGTGAGGTAAGGAAGTACAGGATTATCACCCAGCAATGTTGAATTAAGGGAATGTAAATTCAGCTCAGGCTGCTTTCAGATTGGAAAGGGAGCTAAGGTGTGTCCTTAGAGCTGGTGAATGTTGTGGCTTTGGCAGTTTCTCTGTAAAGTCCTTCTCATTCATTCCCTCTCTTTACAGCACGGATAGAGACCCTTTGGCCCATTCATAATAATCTTTAATATTAGTGTCACAAGGAGGCTTACATTAACACTGCAATGAAGTTACTGTGAATATCCCCTCGTCGCCACATTCCGGAGCCTGTTCGAGTACACAGAGGGAGAATTCAGAATGTCCAATTCATCTAACAAGCTCATGTTCGGGACTTGTGGGAGGAAACCGGAGCACCCAGAGGAAACCCACCTAGACACGGAGAATGTGCAGACTCCGCACAGACAGTGATCCAAGCCTGGAATCGAACCCAGGTGCCTAGTGCTGTGATGCAGCAGGGCTATCCACTGTGCTACCGTGCCGCCCATAAGATTATTAGATTACCAGGTCTGGATGAATTGTGTCCCAGGATGCTGTGGGACGTGAGGGAGAGATTGCAGAAGCTCTGACCCAAAGTTTTAACCACCAATTAGGCCTGTTTTCGCTGAATATTTAGACAATTAAGGTGTGATCTGATTGAAGTATTTAAGATATTAAAAGGGAACGACAGGGTAGATAAAGATAAACTATTTCCACTGGTTGGAGATGCTAAAACTAGGCATTATTGTCTGAAAATTTGTACCAGACCATCCAGTACAGTTTTGTGGAAGTAGTTGAGTCGGAAACGTTAGGGACCTTCAAACGGCTATTGGATAGGTACGTGGATTAGGGTAGAATAATGGAGCGTAGGTTAACTTCTTAAGGGCAGCATGGTAGCATTGTGGATAGCACAATTGCTTCACAGCTCCAGGGTCCCAAGTTCGATTTTGACTTGGGTCACTGTCTGTGTGGAGTCTGCACATCCTCCCCGTGACTGCGTGGGTTTCCTCCGGGTACTCCGGTTTCCTCCAACAGTCCAAAGATGTGCAGGTTGGGTGGATTGGCCATGAAAAAGTGTCCAAATTCTATGATTAACCTAGGACAAAAGTTCGGTGCAACATCGTGGGCCGAAGGGCTGTTCTGTGCTGTATTTCTCTATCTATCTCTATCTCTACAGATATTAGGAAGAACTTCTTCACACACAGGGTGGGAGAGGTTTGGAACTCTCTCCCACAAACAGCAGGTGAAGCTGGATCAGTTGTTAAGTTTAAATCTGAGATAGAGTTTTCTTCAGCAAAGATATTCAGGGATAGGTCACAGATCAGAAATGATCTCACTAAATGGCAGGACAGACTCGAGGGGCTGAATGGCCTACTCCTGTCCCTATGTGTATTTCTGTGATTCTGAAATTCAGACAACACCATGACACGGAAAGAGTCCTGATTAGAACCTTAGTTAGTCCGAGCTGCAAACCATCCCTCCAGATCCTTGCCCTTCATTGATTTAATGAAGGTCAAGGCAATAGTTGGATTATTGAAAGACTTGATGGATTTGTTGGAGACCATTTTTCGGGTCTCAGGATAAAGCCTGACGTAATTCACTCCCCACAGGCTTGAGCTGCCTTTGAACTTCATCGAAGCCTCAACGCTTTGTGTTGCTGCCAAAAAGTCCTGGAAGAAGTAAATCTTCCCTCTTTCCTGGAGCCAGGTGCCACCTCGCCGCTCCCTCTCCAGGACATTCTCTCAAGTTGTGGAAGTGAATGATAACAGGCCTGGGATGAAAACTATCCCTCAGCCTCAAAGACAGGATATGATGAACCCTTTCTAATTTGAAACGGCCAGGCTTCACATCCAGCCTGGGAAAACATGGCAGTCAGTCCTTGAAGAACCAAACGGGAGACTTACTCTGCACACTAAATGGACAGAAAATAACATCATTTATGGGCAGCATCATAGCACAATGGTTAGCACAGTCACTTCACAGCTCCAGTGTCCCAGGATCGATTCCCGGCTTGGGTCACTGTCTGTGCGGAGTCTGCACGTTCTCCCTGTGTTTGTGTGGGTTTACTTCAAGTGCTCCGGTTTCCTCCCACAGTCCAAAGATGTGCAGGTTAGGTGGATTGGCCATGATAAATATCCCTTAGTGCCCAAATAAAAGGTTACATGGGGTTACGGGGATGGGATGGAGGTATGGGCTTGCGTGGGGTGCTGTTTCCAAGGCGCAGACTTGGTGGCCGAGTGGCCTCCTTCTGCACTGTAAATTCTATGATGACCATCGGACAGGCCGATGACTCGGATGCTCTTTCTCCGACCCTCGGTCCTCCAGGACCTCCGCCAGCCACTTGGCAGCTTTTCAAAGGATTGAATTCTTGCCGCCGTTGAGGAGGCATCTTGCTGAATGGTCAGGATTCTCTCCTCCGGATCATCGAGCCACTTCATGGCGTTTTACAGCTGGGCCTCATGAGCACATTCTGGTCAATAACACGGATAATGTCGGCAGTCATCTTTTTCGCCACCTCCCAGAGCCCCGGAGAGCGCGGGGTCGAGAAACCTCCTGAGGGTCAGGCCGCCATGTTGAAAAGACAACATTCCCACAGAATCTGCCAGCGCTGTTTTATCGACGCATATCTTCACTTTTTCCGGCATAATCCTACCAGGCCGAACTCTGAAGTGTTCCAGGGACACGATAACAAATATGAATTCAAGGATTAGGTAGAATAGTGCCGAGCAATCGGGATAAGTGACAGATTATAGGTGAGTGGCACCAGAACCTGCTGAAAAGCAGCTACTCCCGCACCCGTATCACATGGCTGACCCCTGCCCCCTCCCCCACAGACAGATTTCTGATAGAGGGTGTCGAGTGTTATGGGGAACTGACAGGAAAATGGAGAGAAAGCTGAGATGAGGAGGGATTTCTTTACTCGAGAATGTGGTGAAGGTTTGGAATTCTGTACCCCCGAGGATTCTGGAGCTTCAGTCATCAAGTATTTTCAAGACACAGACTGATAGGTTTCTAGATATTGAAGATGTCGAGGGATATGGGGGATAGTGTGGGAAAACGGTGCTGAGGTAGATCGGCCAAAGCATCTCATTGAATAGTTGAGCAGACTCAGTGGGCCAAATGTGGGCCGAATAGCCTAGTCTTGCTCCTATTATAATCTCTGTGTCCTGGTCAGGAAGCAGAGAGCTGAGCTTGGATCTGTCAATCCACATCAACCAGCACCTTCAGGAGAATTGGGAGGGTGAATATTAGATACAGCAGAGTGAGAATGGAGGGAGAGTGTGTGGGATGGAGATTTACAGCCTTTGGAGAACGAGAGAGGAAATTATGTTCCGTCGGAACTAGAATTGTCTGTCTGAGTTTCTATCCTGTACTAACAATGATGACTTTGGTATATTGTTTTCACAGGATATTAGATGAGGAGGAATTACAGACAGAAATCTCAAACGTTACATCACGATCTGACAGAGTCACGCAATTGCTTGGAACCTGAATATCATCGGACTCTGAATATCATCTGCCTTTGAATCTAGAAGAAGAACTGATTGCCCGAACTGTCAGCTTCTAAACATTTCAAACATCAGTGTGACTGGAAAAGCACCGAGACCCACACAACACATACCCGAGTGAGAGAGTTCCAGTGAACTGACTGTGGAAACATCAGTGTGACTGGAAAAGCACCGAGACCCACACAACACACATCCGAGTGAGAGAGTTCCAGTGAACTGACTGTGGAAACATCAGTGTGACTGGAAAAGCACCGAGACCCACACAACACACACCCGAGTGAGAGTGTTCCGGTGAACTGACTGTGGAAACATCAGTGTGACTGGAAAAGCACCGAGACCCACACAACACACACCCGAGTGAGAGTGTTCCAGTGAACTAACTGTGGAAAGAGGTTGAACCAGTTACACAGCCTGAAAAACATAACAACATTCACAGCGGGAAGAGACCATACCCGTGTTGTATCTGTGATTACCCAACCTGGAGAGACACGAGGAAACCCAAAACATGGAGAAACGGTGGAAATGTGGGGACTGTGGGAAGGGATACAGATTCCCATCTCAGCTGGAGACTCATCGACGCAGTCACACCAGCGAGTTCATACTGGGGAGAGGCCGTTCACCTGCTCCCAATGTGGGAAAGGATTCTGTGATTCGTCCCAAATATTGAGACATCAGCGGGTTCACACTGGGGAGAGGCCATTCACCTGCTCCCAGTGTGGGAAAGGATTTAGTGAAGTATCCGACCTGCAGAAACACCAGCGAGTTCACACTGGGGAGAGGCCGTTCACCTGTTTTCAGTGTGGGAAAGGATTTAGTGAAGTATCCGACCTGCGGAGACACCAGCGAGTTCACACCGGGGAGAGGCCATTCATCTGCTCTCAGTGTGGGAAAGGATTCACTCAGTTATCCACCCTGCAGAGACACCAGCGATTTCACACTGGGTAAAGACCATTCACCTGCTCTCAGTGTGGGAAGGGATTTACTGAGGTATCCCACCTGTGGAGACACCAGCGAGTTCACACTGGGGAGAGGCCATTCATCTGCTCTCAGTGTGGGAGAGGATTTACTCAGTTATCCAACCTACGGAGACACCAAGTTCACACTGGGGAGAGGCCATTCACATCTCATTGTGAGACGGGATTGCACGTTTCATCGGACCTGCTGTGACACCAACAATTTCACAATTGATTACAGGGCTTGGATTCTGCTGTTATTGTTTCTGCTCTACACCCAGAACTGCATTTTGTTCATTCTGACAGGTGGTCAGAGGGTTTCTTTCTGCTGGACTGGCCGGTCTCATCACTTTGCCTCCAGTGGGCTGATTCTCTTTGAGCCTTGTTGCTAATACCTGGCTTCAAATTGCACAAGGATCACAGAGTGAAAGGGGGTTTGGAAGTGTGAAGATATTTAGTTGCTATCTCTGTTTGATACCCCCCAAAGCCACGTTGCCAAGGAGATGGGCCCTGGTGGTTACATGGTTTTGTTTAATTTATCTGGGTGTTCCTCACAGAAGAAAACTATCAGGGTACGAGGGGCAAGTTGTCTGAGGTGGACTGGGAAACTGATTGGTACAGGAGAATGCCTAATATTTAAGGAATTATTTCATATTTATCAGGGGGTTAGTTTGCTCAGTTGGCCGGACGGCTGGTTGGTGATGCAGAGCGAAGCCAACAGTGAGGATTCAACTCCCGTACTGGCTGAGTTTATTGATGAAGGCCCCGCCTTCTGAACCAGGCCCCTCGCCTGAGGTGTACTGACCCTCGGGTTAAATCACCTCCAGTCAGCTCTCTCTCTGTCAAAGGGAAGAGCAGCCTATGCTCCTCTGGGATTTTTGCAACCTTTTATTCACATAAATACAACTCCAAGCGGCTATTGGATAGGTACATGGATTATGGTAGAATAATGGAGTGTAGATTAATTTGTTCTTAAGGGCAGCATGGTAGCATTGTGGATAGCACAATTGCTTCACAGCTCCAGGGTCCCAGGTTCGATTTCGGCTGGGTCATTGTGTGGAGTCTGCACATCCTCCCCGTGTGTGCGTGGGTTTCTTCCGGGTGCTCCAGTTTCCTCCCACAGTCCAAAGATGTGCAGGTTGGGTGGATTGGCCAGGCTAAATTGCCCTTAGTGTCCAAAATTCTATGATCTATGATTAACCTAGGACAGAAGTTCGGCACAACATCGTGGGCCGAAGGGCCTGTTCTGTGCTGTATTTCTCAATGTTCTACGTTCTAAATATAGATTCCTTTAAGGAACAAATATCCAACAGGAAAAGTGATGGAACCTTGGTTAACAAGAAAAGTTAAAGATTCCATGAGATCCATTAGAATTCAACAAAGGAGGACCAAGAAACTGATGAGAGCAAACTGGTGAGAAAGATAAAAACTGACTGGAAAAGCTTCTACAGGAATGTGAAAAGGAAAAGATTAGCAAAGACCAATGTGGGCCCATTCCTGGCAGAGACAGGAGAGTTTATAATGGGGAGTAAGGAAATGCAGAGAAACTAAACAATGTGTGTCTGTCTTCACGGAGGAAGATACAGAAATTGTTCCCAAAACACCAGAGAACCAAGGGACTGGCAGAGATTAGTATTGGTGAAAAAGTAGCACTGGAGAAATTAATGGGGTTGAAAGTGAATAAATCCCCAAAAGCTGATGATCTACATCCCAGAGTGTTGAACGAGGTGGCTGTAGAGATCTCTATTCTGCATTCTAAATTCTCCTGACTCTATCTGGAACGGACAAACCTTTGTCTTAGCCAAACGTTTCCTTTTTATGTAGCCATAGAAGCTTTTACAGTCCATTTTTATGTATTTTTCTAGTTCACATTCTATTCTATTTTTTTCCCTCCGTGTCTTGGTTGAAGAACGGAAGTAAATCCTCAGGAATGAATCATCACTTTGGGCAGATTCTGAGATAATTAAGTTTTGACATCCAGGAAAGAGTAAACTGTAATTGTGGAGTGTGATTTTAGATTATATAAAGGGCGAAGTTCTATTTTATAGTTTAATGTATAGGTTTCCGAGTTAAAGTAGCTTCCAGTTTGTTTGTTGCATTAAAAGTCCTGTTGTGTGATCCTTTAATTTGTTGACTGGGAATTTGAATTTTTCTTAGAAGGTGCTGACCTTTACGGAGATCCTAATCCTGATCCTAATAGGAAGTTTTGTCTTCCTATTTGAGCCTCGGGCACCTTTCTGTCTCTATTGCTCGTGTCACTGACAGCCAGGTGATGGAGCTGAGGGCTGAATTTAGCTGAGAATAACGGGGCCTGTTCCCAGTTGGGGAACTGCCATGGGCGTCGCTAATAGAGACAGGAAGGTGCTGGGGGACTGACTGGGAACTGGACATTCAACCAATCAGGGTTCAGGGCAGGGTGGGGGGGTAACTGGGGCTGACGGTGATGCGACCCCCAGGGTTCAGTGCCCCCGTGTCCAAAGTGGGGAATCATGAGAACAGGGTACAGAGGAGCTGAAGGAAAACCATTTGGGACCAGAACATTGTGAACATCCTGTTACTCTGGTTGTCTTTGATCCTCAAGTAATTTTCTGTTTTTTTTAAACCATGTTGTGTTTCATCAATAAACTTTTAACAGGAAAATATTTGAATCTGTTGGACTTTTCCAGATTAAATTTGTTCACTTTCGGGAAAGTGGGTGAGAGGGGTTGACAGGCTCTTTAGCAGAAAGTGAGTCCGTCTGAGGTAATTGGCAAAGGAGCCAGAGGGGTAGAGGAGATTTGATTTTTCTAGGCTCTTGTTATTGTGGAGGGACGCAAAGCCTCCAAGCGTAGTGGCTTGGGTCAACGACATGGTGGGGTGTCTCAGGTTGGAGAAGATAAAGTTTGCCTTGCGAGGGTCCATGCAGGGGTTCTCCAGGCGGTGGCAACCGTTCCTTGACTTTCTCGCGGATCGTTAGGTGGAGGTCAGCAGCAGCAGCAACCCAGGGTGGGGGTGGTTCTGATTTATTTTCCTTTTTGTAAGGGCCGCATGCCCTATCCTGTTTTGAGTTGGGTGTTAATTTGTTAAACTGTTTATCTTTTAGAGTGTTGAGTTTTGTTTTGTTGGCATGTTGCCCTTCTTTGTATTATTTTCCTTTTTGGAGTGTTTTGTGAACTAATTGAAAAACTTCGAATAAATACATAAAAAAAAAAAGAAAATGGGGTTCAGGGAATAAATCGTGATTGACTAATTTAATGAAAATGAAATGAAAATAGCTTATTGTCACAAGTAGGTTTCAAATGAAGTTACTGTGAAAAGTCCCTAGTCACCACATTCCGGTGCCTGTTCGGGGAGGCTGGTACGGGAATTGAACCGTGCTGCTGGCCTGCCTTGCTCTGCTTTCAAAGCCAGCGATTTAGCCCTGTGCTAAATCAGTCCCTGCTGGCTAAATCAGCCAACGTTTTCTGAGGAAGTAACAAGGGATGTCAATAAAGGGGAACCTGTAGATGTGCTTTATCTGGATTTCCAGAAGGTATTTCCCAAGGTGCCACATCAAAGGTTATTACACAAAATAAGAGCTCATGGTGTGGGAGCAACACATCAGCATGGATAGAGGATTGGTTGGCGAACAGGAAGCAGCCAGTCGGTATAAATGGGTTATTTCTGGGTGGGTAAGATGTGACAAGTGGAATGTCACCAGGATCAGTGCTGGGCTCTCAACCATTTACAATCTGTATGAATGTGTTGGATGATGGGATTGAATGTATGACTCAAATATAGGCAGGGAACTAATTTGTGAAGTAGATTTAAGGAGTATGCAAAGGACGACAAATAGAGAATGTGCAAACTGCACAGTCACGCAAGCCGGAATCGCACCCGGATCTCTGGTGCTGTGATGCAGCAGTGCTAACCACTGTGCTACCATGCCGCCCCTTCAACTTTCCCTTTACTGTTACTTTTCATTCCAGGTTCTGGGCCAACACCGGGTGTTTGTGAAGCCCCTCAAACCACTCGCCAGTACTATCGCGTCCTGCTCACCTGCAGTTCTAATTCTGATCTGCCTAGAATTTCACCCCAACAACATAATTCCAGTATCGGCACTGCGCATGCTCCAGATCACAATGCCGAGGGTGTGATTGGCGGCAGCTCCGGAACAATGGGAAGAGGAGGCGGAGCTGGAGGACCGAGCAGGAGTGGCTGGTCCTCCAAGTAATTGGAGTGAATGAGGGGCGGGACTAGCCCGGATATTCCTCATTGGCCGAAACTCTGCATCATTTTGAAAGCTGATTTTTCTCAGACCCCAGGAGAAAACTGGACCTTTTCTGTTTGTGGCTTTAAACAGATGAAACCCTGTGGGTGTGGAGCAAACATTTCAATATTTATTACTGAAATGTGGCAACATGATGAACCAATCCATCAATAATTCAGGGGCTGATTTAAACAAATAATTATGCTGACAGGGTATGTCACCCTGAGATCGAGGAGTCCCTGGTTTCTGTTGGTGGACAGGCAGAAGGGTGGGACAGGTTAGGGAGGAGGTTAATACTGTCATAACTCAGAACAACACAGACTACAAAGGAACAATTAAGGAACTTTTCTGACCAATTTAATATTCACATAATATATTTGTAGATTAGAGACAGAAGGACAACATTTCTAATAATAATAATCTGTGGTAATCTTTATTGTCACAAGTAGGCTTACATTAACACTGCAATGAAGTTACTATGAAAAGTCCCTTGTCGCCACATTCCGGCGCCTGTTTGGGTCACACTGAGGGAGAATTCAGAACGTCTAAGCCACCTTACAGCACGTCATTCAATTTGCAATCAGTTTGGAGATAACTCTGATATTTTTCCATCCAAAACCACTTTGTCTTGAAAGAAGCCAAATCTTAAAAAGGCAAAGTCTTTAGTTTAAATCATCACTGTGTTGTTCAGTGGAAAGGGTTAACTTCTCTGCTCTCAAGGTTGTTAGGAACAAACGTTCTCAAATGTGTACAACTGTGTTGACTTTACGTAACTTTATTTTCAGATATGAAATGAATCAGCACTATGAGTTAGCCCTGTGGCATCACTGCACCAGAGTCCCAGGTTCGATTCCCAGCTTGGGTCACTGTCTGTGTGGAGTCTGCACGTTCTCCCTGTGTCTGCGTGGGTTTCCTCCGCGTGCTCCAGTTTCCTCCCACAGTCCAAAGATGTGCATGGTTAGGTGGATTGGCCATGCCAAATTGCCCTTAGAGTTCAAAAAAGATTAGGTTGGGATAGGGTGGAGGTGTGGGGATAGGTGGGGTGCTCTTTCCAGGGGCCGGTGTGGACTTGATGGCCCAGATGGCCTCCTTCTGCACTGTAAATTCTATGAAACACCATTTTAAACTTTGTATTCTCAATTCTTTTGGCAACTTTTTCAGTTTTGCCCAAATTTGTATTTTCCCCCCTCTTTCTTCAGGCACTTTTCCAACTGATTCAAATAAAACAAAAAAAAGTAAAACGATCAGCTTTCAGGTTACCCAAAGCTTCAACCTTCTTAGACCAAACAGGGTTAAAGAGGGTGGAGCTTCCAAAAGCTTGTGAAATCCAATTCACAACGTCCAGGCGGACATTTAACTTCAGAGAATCCAACTTTTCACTGCCTTTTGCAATTGCACAAATAAATTGCAATTCACTAGGTAATTAGAACATCCCTTTTCTCAGCATCGACTCTTTCGATTAAATAGCAATTTTTCGTTTTGGCAGCACGGTAGTACAGTGGTTAGCACTGTTGCTACGCGGCAGCACCATCCCAGGTTTGATTCCCAGCTTGGGTCACTGTGCAGAGTCGGCACTTTCTATCCGCGTCTGCGTGGGCTTCCTCCGGATGCTCCAGTTTCCTCCCACAGTCCAAAGATGTGCAGGTTAGGTAGATTGGCCATGCTAAATTGCCCTTAGTGTCCAAAAAAGGTTTGCTGGGGTTACGAGGATAGGGTGGAGGTGTAGGGATGGGGTGTAGGTATGGACTTAGGTAGGGTACTCATTCCAAGGGCTGGTGCAGACTCGATGGGCTGAATTGCCTCCTTCTGCATTGTGAATTCAATGATTCAGTGTTGCTTGGACACCGGACACAGGACTCAGGTGAATCATTCACCTGAGTCCTGTATCATTCACCTGAGGAAGGAGCAGTGATCCGAAAGCTAGTGTTTGAAACAAACCTGTTGGACTTTAACCTGGTGCTGTCAGACTTCTTAGTGTGCTCACCCCAGTCCAACGGCAGCATCTCCACATCACAGGATCACAATGCCCGGGGACTGATTGATGGCAGCTTCGGACCAATAGGATGAGGGGGTGGGACTGGACAACCAAACAAGAGCGGCTGGTCACAGTAACTTCATTGATGCCTACTCGTGACAATAAGCGATTTTCATTTTCATTTAATTTTTCATGATGCCCTTTCTGACAGTCTGAATTTTCCTCTCCAGATGTTTTAACATTTGATCTTTTCAATCACAATGTGTCTCAAAGTGAAGATTGAAACTTTGGTTTTAGCTGTCAGATATATTTCCTGTGTGACTGTATAAATCGAGAACCACTAGAATGATTTCAGTTCCTCTACAGATGCAGCTCAGATACCAGAAATCTCTGGAGTTCCCCATGTCCTCATTGCTCTCATCTTGGATAGAACAGTTCTGAATCAGGTGGAGTCAGTCACACGTGTCTCTGTCACAATGTTTCCATTCCTATTTTATCACACACGTCCCAGTGACACGGACTATAACACAGAAACATCAAATTATCTTTGCTGCCTTGCATCTTGCCCTCCTATTATTGTCTAATGATAACAGTGACAGAGGAACACACACCAGCATTGGAATAACAGGCATTCCCGTCCCAGCCTCCCCAAAAAGGCACCAGAATGTGGCGACTAGGAGCTTTTCACAGTAACTTCATTTTTGAAGCCTATTTGTGAAAATAAGAGATTTTCATTTCAGGCAGGCTATTGTCTAATAATGATGTGGAGATGCCGGCGTTGGACTGGGGTGAGCACAGTAAGAAGTCTTACAACACCAGGTTAAAGTCCAACAGGTTTGTTTCAAACACGAGCTTTCGGAGCACGGCTCCTTCTTCAGGTGAAGAAGGAGCCGTGCTCCGAAAGCTCGTGTTTGAAACAAACCTGTTGGACTTTAACCTGGTGTTGTAAGACTTCTTATTGTCTAATAATAACAGTGACAAGAGTTATGATCTGGGACCCTGGATCTTGGAAGCAACAGTGCTACCCACTGTGCTACCTGCCATCCTAGATTGGCCCAGGTAGGATGGTTTTACATAGGGTCGGTGCAGATTCGATGGGCCGAACTGTTATTATTGGACAATCAGCGAGTCAGCATTGTGACTCTCTCACCATCTGCATCCGTCATAATGGCCAGGTGATTGACGGCGATCCCGGCCAATAGAAAGAGAGGGGCGGGACTGGCGGTCCAACATACCAGCTGGTCCTCCAACCAATCAGAGTGAATAAAAGGCGGGACCCGCTCTAATTGAAGCATGCGCAGTGTGAATAAAGGTGGAGGAGGCGAGCAGTGTTTTCAGATCCGAAATCGGTAAGGGGCGTTTAACAATATCGAGGAAGCGGCAGATCGCGCGGGTGGGCGAAAACGTTGTGTAAAGTTGTTGTTAAGCATAAATCTCGGAAAAGAGTTTCTGGGTCACAGTTTGTACCGAGCTGCAGCTCCTCGTGTTCGGCTTGGGTTCACGGCCGCCATTTTTACTGGATGTGCATGAGGGCGCATGCGCGTTTCTCATCTTTGTCGGTGCGATGTTTCAATGAGTGGGAGGGGCTTGTTCCCCATTGTTGAGAATGGAGACAACTTGTCCATCAAACTGGATTCGTCTTTGAGTCCCAAGTCTTATTGATTGATGCAAGCGTGGCATGAGATTGAAGAAAAGGACTATCCCTGTTCTCTGGATTCACGTCTTATTAGAAAAATTTCTGTACCATGTGTCCAAAGCTCTGCGGCTTTTACAGCCATGTGAAGACCAGGTAAAACTCACAACACTGAGTCAAAGAATAGAACAGTACGCCACAGAGAACAGGCCCTGCGCCCCTCGATGTTTGTGCCGATAAGATCACCTACTTTAAACCACGTAAACACGTTTATACCCGTAAACAACAATCCCACATTCACCTACACTACGGGCACATTTAGCCATGCCAATCAACCTAAACCCGCAATTTGGAAATGTGGGGAAACCGGAGCACCCGGAAGGAAAACACGCACACCGGGAGGACGGGCAGGGACCTCAACAGGACCGTGGACCCAGCCGGGAATCGAACACTGGGACCTGGAGCTGTTGAAAGCAACCTAATCGCCCTCAAATCAGGGAACTGCTGGTAACAAGAGGGGGCAAAGTGCAGCAGGAGGCATAAGCGGTCATCCTGGACCAGGGAGCGGGACTGACTGCAATAGATTTTGGAAACTCCTTTTACAGGGGATTAGACCATAAGACATAGGAGCAGAATTAGGCCACTTGGGATCTTTCTTGTGATCCTCCTCTGGACTCTTTCCAAGGCCAGCACATCATTCCTCAGATACAGGGCCCAAAACTGCGCACAATACTCCGAATGGGGTCTGACCAGAGCCTTATACAGCCTCAGAAGTACGTCCCTGGTCTTTTATTCTAGCCCTCTTGACATGAATGCTAACATTGCATTTGACTTCTTAACGCCGACTGAACCTGTACATTAACCTTAAGAGAATCGTGAACAAGGACTCCCAAGTCC